>NC_045455.1:27052551-27080051 GCF_002776525.5 Piliocolobus tephrosceles
TCATCATTTATATCAGGTATAACTCCCCAATGCAATCCCTCCCCCCTCCCCCCTCCCCATGATAGGCCCCAGTGTGTGATGTTCCCCTTCCCGAGTCCAAGTGAGCTCATTGTTCAGTTCCCACCTATGAGTGAGAACATGCGGTGTTTGGTTTTCTCTTCTTGTGATAATTTGCTAAGAATGATGGTTTCCAGCTGCATCCATGTCTCTACAAAGGACGCAAACTCATCCTTTTTTATGGCTGCATAGTATTCCATGGTGTATATGTGCCACATTTTCTTAATCCAGTCTGTCACTGATGGACATTTGGGTTGATTCCAAGTCTTTGCTATTGTGAATAGTGCCGCAATAAACATACGTGTGCATGTGTCTTTGTAGTAGCATAATTTATAATCCTTTGGGTATATACCCAGTAGTGGGATGGCTGGGTCATATGGTACATCTAGTTCTAGATCCTTGAGGAATCGCCATACTGTTTTCCATAATGGTTGAACTAGTTTACAATCCCACCAACAGTGTAAAAGTGTTCCTATTTCTCCACATCCTCTCCAACACCTGTTGTTTCCTGATTTTTTAATGATTGCCATTCTAACTGGTGTGAGATGGTATCTCATTGTGGTTTTGATTTGCATTTCTCTGATGGCCAGTGATGATGAGCATTTTTTCATGTGTCTGTTGGCTGTATGAATGTCTTCTTTTGAGAAATGTCTGTTCATATCCTTTCCCCACTTTTGGATGGGGTTGTTTGTTTTTTTCTTGTATATTTGTTTGAGTTCTTTGTAGATTCTGGAGGTTGCCTGTTCACTCTGATGGTAGTTTCTTTTGCTGTGCAGAAGCTCTTTAGTTTAATGAGATCCCATTTGTCAATTTTGGCTTTTGCTGCCGTTGCTTTTGGTGTTTTAGACATGAAGTCCTTGCCCATGCCTATGTCCTGAATGGTACTACCTAGATTTTCTTCTAGGGTTTTTATGGTATTAGGTCTAACATTTAAGTCTCTAATCCATCTTGAATTAATCTTCGTATAAGGAGTAAGGAAAGGATCCAGTTTCAGCTTTCTACTTATGGCTAGCCAATTTTCCCAGCACCATTTATTAAATAGGGAGTCCTTTCCCCATTTCTTGTTTCTCTCAGGTTTGTCAAAGATCAGATGGCTGTAGATGTGTGGTATTATTTCTGAGGACTCTGTTCTGTTCCATTGGTCTATCTCTCTCTTTTGGTACCAGTACCATGCTGTTTTGGTTACTGTAGCCTTGTAGCATAGTTTGAAGTCAGGTAGCGTGATGCCTCCAGCTTTGTTCTTTTGACTTAGGATTGTCTTGGCAATGCGGGCTCTTTTTTGGTTCCATATGAACTTTAAAGCCTGGATCAGGCTGCTGAAACTTCATCCACTTGACTACAGAAATCATCATAAATAATGAAGTGTCTCTGATATAAAGGAAGACAGTGAATCAAGTACAAAGTTTACAATCATGAATAAGAACAACAGGTTAGTATGAAATTGCATTATGGCTTTTGTGGGCCCTGAGCATTTTTGTGTTTACGATTTCCTTTCTTCTTTAAAAAAAAAAAAAATATATATATATATTTTACAACTGCACCGATATAAAGACAAGAATATGCACATTTCATATTGAGACTTATTTTCACCTAAAAGCTTATTTATTTGTTTTTCTGATTTTAATAGAAATTAAAACATTCATGTGGGCATCTAAAATTACTGGAGGCCATAGGCACTGTGCTTAATAGGTAAGTTGTCCCTGAAGATGTAGGTATCTATGAAGTTGATTATTTTATCTGCTAATTTAAAACAATAAGAAGTCAATTTTTTTAGTTATCACAGTTTTACTATTCTTTGTGTTATGATATATGTGTTCATTAGATTTCTTATCAAAAATTAATTGAATCTGAAAGATAATCTAAGGAATTTCTTCCTCCTTCTGAATATATGCTAAAAATTGACAAAATAAATAAAATAATAATTTTCCAAACACGAATGGACAGAAGCAAAAACTGACAATGATCCCTACAAGTTGAGAACACATAGGCTGAGTCATGTGCTTGTTATGGCTAAATACCTTGACAGAGTTTCCAGTTCATGGTTCAGGTTGGAGGAATCCATGCAATGCTGGCAGACTCCTCAAGATGAGAAGTGAAAGCTGAGAGTTTAGGGAGACCAAGAGAGTAAGGAGGGGTATCAAGATGAAAACTTAAGCATACACGCCTGCGTGCACACAACCTACACACACACACAGACACTAGTGCAAACAGTGACTTGTGCTCACACACTGCCAGAAATAAACTCTGATTCATAGAATGGTAGATAGAGTAGTGGACAGAGAACTGTCTTACCTCAGGAGTAAAAAATACCCCCAAACTGAGCGTGGTTCCAGCCGTAACTATCAAATAGTAAAAGCAAGAACAGAAATATAAAAATGTTTCCAAGTTACTTTATTAAATTTCAGAAAAATTTTCAAGAATATGTATAAGAGTAAGAACTATCCTTCATACAGGAAGGTAATAGTCACAAAGTTTGGCATCCAAAAACAAACAAACAAATAATCAAGAATGCAAAGAAGTAGGAAAAACAACATATAATAGGAGAAATGTGAATCAATTAAATATGATTCCAAACTTAAATTAGCAGATGAGGATGACAAACCACTTATCATAGCTATATGTCATATGCCAAAATATTTCATCAAAATATAGAAGATATATGAAAGAGCTAAATCAAACTTCTCATAATGAAATCTATGGTATGTAAGACTAAACATTCAATCAATGAGCATGACTTTCAGAATGTCAGCATATCCTCTCCCTGAAAAGCGAAATTAAACTGGAGAAAACTGTCAAAAGCAACCACTCCATCACTCTAGAAATTGAATAAAGGCATACAAAGAATTTGTATTAATTTAAGGAACTAATATTAATTAAAGGAACACGACTGAACCTCAATCAGAACAGCTGAATAAAGGCATACAAAGAATTTGTTAATTTTAATGTAAGGAACATTACTGAACCTCAATCAGAACAGTGAGATTACATGACACTTTAGCTAAAATCTGATGCCTTCCTCCCACTGAGTTTCATGGCAGAGTGGTGATTCCGGAGCTATGCAGGCCATGACTACCTGCAGTTCTGCTGTTCAAGTGGCTGACCTGATTAAGAGAAGAAGAGAAAATCACCGTGCCCATTGGAATTGTCAAAAATAAGAGATCCTAGTGTAAACATGAGGAAAGACTAACATCCCAGGTGCCTGAAGTTGTGATACTCATTAGGTAAAAATGTTAAAGCATCCATTTAGGCAAGCCACAAAGAGAACAGGGGAATCTAGATAATGAGACAGACACAGTGGGCCTTGATAAGCCCCCAAAGAGAGATCTATATTGCTTCAAAATTCTGAGCACATGTGTAAAGTAGCGTGCACAAGTTCAGGAGAAGTACGAAAGGGATCCAAGTCACTGAACATGGGGCCTTGCATGAGCAGAAAGTAAAAGGACAGGCAGACTGTAAAGTGCCTGAACTGGAATGTATTCCCCAAACCACAGACACAGCCATTACAAAGAATGGAAGTCTTAACTGGCTCAACAGGCTTAGGCACAACTTCCGACCAATCATCAGCCAATCACTGAATTATGCAATTCCAGGATTGACCCTTAGGAAGCCAAGTTTTAAAATAAAAACAATAATTTAAAAAAAAAAAAAAAAGACAAGCATTTACATCACTGACCACAGAATACAGGAAAGAGACTCTATTGAATTAGTCCATGAAAGCCACTGGAAAAATTAACAAGTCAGACAAACAGCAGCACCATCAACAACTTTCAGTGCCATCATCATTCTGGATTGCTTCAACATATTATCTAAAATGTCCAGTTTTCAACAACAACAGCAAAATTACAAGATAGGCAAAGAAACAGGCAAGTGACCCATACAGAGTGATAAAAAGCAATCAGTAAAACTGCCTCTGTAAGTCTAAGATGTTAAACTTAGCTAAAAAAGACTTCAAAATAGCTACCATAAATATATTCATACAGCTAAAAAAATGCTTAGAAAATCAAGTTATAATATTACAACAATAATCAACTAGTATAGATTAGTGTAGAGTATCAATAAAGAGGCAGAGATTTTTAAAAGCATCAAATAGAAACTATGGTTTTTAAATTACAATAGAAGAAATAGGGAAAAGAATCACTAAAAGAGCTCAACACAAGATTTGAGCTGGCAGAAGAAATATGGAACTAATTTGATGATATTTTAATAGAAATATCCAATCTGAAGAACAGAAGGGAAAAGAGAAGAAAAATGCATAAATAAAAAATATGGCAAAAATGTACTAAAGATTTTTTTAAAAGAAGGGATAATTATTTTTTAAGACCTCCCCTCCATATCTTCTATTTGATAGTGTCAATTCCAGTGTGGTACAGGGAACAACCTCACATTTCAGAAAAGCATGCAGCAAATAATTGAAGAATGTTGTTTAATTCATATAAGCAGAAACCTGGGTAAATATCATATAAATGGACTCTCAAAATGTTAGTCCAAGAATAATTTACTATATCATAGAATGAGTTGACTTTATTTATCTGGGTCTATTTAAATGATTGTGGGTTTTAAAAGCTAGCTTACATAGTTGGCAATGACTCTTAACAGTTTAAAACATTGATTGAAACTTGAACTTAAATTGTGTCAGCTTAGATTCAATTAGGTTGAGATACTAAAAATGTCCCAGAGTAATGGAGAGGAGAAAACTCAAAAGGTTTAAGGAAATAGGAATGCTGGGGTCTATTTTTCATGTGCTGCTGGCACAACCACCTGCTTGATATATGCTCTTGCAGGTCAAAAGCATACTCACTTCACTTAAGCTTAAGCTGCATTAATGAGACAAGCAACATTATCCTCATAAACTCTGCTATGGTGAGTGTGTAGACCATAAATTATGTTGGGAAAGACATCCCTAAAATGAATAAAGTGATTTCCATGAGTGTGATTACATCCAGAGCAGCAGAACCAAGATATCAGTACTTAGCAATTAGAGACAAAGTAAGCTTAAATACAATTATAGAAAGCAAGAATAAGATAGTAACTGAAATGCTTTGATCTATAGCTTCTTTGCAGTGATCAATGAATGATAGATTACTAGCAATAAAATATGGGGTCAATATACTAAGGTACTATTTCCCATATATTTTAGAAAATGATCTTTAGGTTTAATAAAACCATTATTTGTATTGCCACATGGAGAGTAATAACCTTGCAATAAACTATGGACCTTAGTTAATTCAAAGTTCCGTAATCACTTGATTCAATATAAAGCTAGATTTCTTCATAGAAAGACCCTTATCACTGACAAATATATGCTATAATTATGTCTCCAATGCTATTCGTAAAGGAACTGAGGTCATTTACAAAGGCAACACAATGCTAGAAATGGATACTATTCAAAACATTTGAGGCTTAATAGATATAATTTTGATTTAATGCTATTTTCCAAGGATCAAAAGCAATACTCTGCCTATAGTCACCTGAAGATGAATGGAGTTTTGGTACAAGTTCATCTCACAATGGTATAAGGGACTTGTAAGGACACCCTATAATTATTTTGGAAATTCTTAGATGAATAATTGAAATAAGCATAATCTATGGCTTTTAGAATCCTAACAAACATTAGCTCCTGAACTTATGGATTGAGAAATACTTGTATTTACTCTACATTTTTTGCCAAACCCAGTTATCATCTTCTTGTCCAAATAGAATAACTGCATTCCCTTTCACTCAGAAAAGTATTTGGGTATGCATAATTTAAATGTTCACCCCAGCTATTATAGTATGAAAAATACTATCAATTACTCTTATCAGGATAATGAAAATATATAATAGCACATATCTTGAGGAAATGCAAAAATTAGTGCCACAATTAAGACTTGGAAGATACAGAGATGAGGATTCTTATTCACATCCTCATGTAACTTGACTGTTTTTCTTCGTGCAAAAGTCAATGAATCTTAACAATAATGTGTGGATGATAATCTTACTCAGAAGCAAATGCTTCTCCAGGCATGTTATATCACCTACAGCAATTTTTACCTGACACTTGGTTTTAGAGCTATTGATTTGACAAATGCCTCTTCTCCTGTACACCGAATTACATGCAACACCTTGAGTTGTTTGCTATCATCTGACTAGGACAACGGGACAATTTTATGGTCTTGCCTCAGGGCTACACCAGCTCTCATATTCTTATCCATAATCTCCTCCAGTGCTATCTGACATCTAGTCTCTGGACTTATGTCAGTCTGTAACGAGATAAGTGAAAGCTTACATTCAATGTGTACTTCTCTCATTGTAGGCCAATAAATACGCAGTTTTTGAATCAGTGCCAGACCACAGATCATACTTTGAGTACCACTGATCAAGTTCATCAAGATATTAATTGCTAGCCACAGACAATCACAGTGGTCAATTGAATTCATGACGTTATGCTGATTGGACTGAATAAGAAAAAAAAGTAGCAAGTCTATGAGATGCCTTGGTGTGTTACATATATCCCGGTTAATAGGAAACAAAGCTATTAATCTTAGTAAAATTTATGTTCGGTGGTCTTGACTTGGAAAAAACAGACCCTTCAAAGTCAAAGACAGTTTATTACATCATGCATTGACTATGACTGAAAAAATGGGACACAGTTTTTTGTTGTTTTTTTTTTTTGAGATGGAGTGTTGCTCTGTCACCCAGGCTGGAGTGCAGTGGTGCGATCTCAGCTCACTGCACCCTCCTACTCCCGGGTTCAAGCAACTCTCCTGCCTCAGCCTCCCAACTAGCTGGGACTACAGGCGCACACCACCACACCCAACTAATTTTTGTATTTTTAGTAGAGACGGGGTTTCACTATACTGGTCTTGAACTCCTGACCTTGTGATCCACCTGCCTCAGTCTCCTTTTAATGTAACTTTTTTTTTAACTTTAGAAGGAATAAAAATTATATATTTATGTTTCTGTGGCTCATTAATGAGTTAACCACAAAGTTGTGGTTTCAAGTTGGGCTCAGAGCAAGAGAAGACCCTGCAGCAATTTTAGGCTACTATAAAAGCTATTCTGATATTTTTGTTTCATAGCCAAGCAGATCTAAATATCTCAGTATCCTTGATGAACAGAATACTGTATAGATCTACCGTAATGCCTTAAATGGAGAATCACTAAAGGAACTTCCAGAGTATTGGAGAAAGGCCAGACTCTTTTTCTCCATTTTTGTGAAACAATTTCTGTCTTATTACCAGAATTTGGCAGAAAATAAATATTGATCATAGAATCAGTAAACTTCTGTTTATAAATTAGTTTCCATTTGATTCAACATGTTATAAAATTTGTCATGCACAAGTATAAATGATCATCAAGTAGAAATAGCATATACGTGACCACACTTGAATATGTCTTTCTAATAAAAATAAGTTACAGAGGCATGTGGCTCAGTCTCCCACTGCACCTGAACTTTCTACATTACCTCTTTTGCTTCATTCCACAGCAATGGACCTGTGGGAAGTTTCTCAACACCAGTGGTTTGAATAAGAAGAAAAAATAAAGTTTGGTTACAGATAAATTTGCTGGCATCAATGAAAACATTTGGTGTAGCATTAACATTCTAATTGAAAGTGTTCCTGACACACTGGTGAAAGGAATCATCTCTTTAAGTTGAACTTTGAGTACTACACCTGGTTTTCTTGTTTTAACTGAAATAACACAGAATCACAAGGGCAATAGCAGTCAAAAGTTTGACCAGATGAGCAGAATCTTGGAAACAATGGGATTGGAAGATTTGTGACTAAGAGGTTCGTAAAAGAAATGTGTGGATGAACTTCTTAGAAGGGGTGCAGTGATGAAGATACTTGTATTATGTTTTTATGTTTACAGAATAACAACAGCAGGGCCATGTCTTAGTAATCAGGCAGACAAGGTTATATGTTCTATGTATTCCATACATTCTCTTTACTATCTTGCTTCCATAATTGCCTATGTACAAAGTTGTCATGACACCAAGGATGGAGGCTAAGCCTGAGTTAAACAATGTGGATATTTGTTTAAGGCTGATGTGAAGGCTATAATTTCTAACAGACAAACCTGCGAAAACTGAGACCATTTCTGAGCCCCTAGTATATTATCCTTCCTCCAGGTGAAAAAGACACTCACCTGATAGCAGTATATAGCATTGGATCCTTTTCTCAAGAGGAAAATCATCTACTCTCACTGCAATTTGCCCGTATTCTGGATATGGATTTCCCTTCCTTTCTTAAATGAATCTGTTAACACCATCATCTGTAGGTTTCCAGCATGCCTTATCCAGCACCATGGTACCCAAATCCAACATTTTTCTTGAAGGAACATTATTTCACAACAAAAGATGTGCAGCAGTATTCTCACGTCCATGTATTACATTGGTTTCATCACACAGCCCATGGCCCAGAAGCATTTGGTCTTTCTGTATGGTAGAATAACCTACCGTAAAGTTGAAGTGCTGTATGTTGAAGAGATGTTTCTAATATTTATGATAAAACAATCGTTCTTGGACTAACAATCACGTGGCATAATAATTCCGTGTAGCATCTCTCACTATTAAACTATATTTCTTCTGAAAAATGTTTACCTCCTGTCTTTGCAATTCTGGGCTCTGTTGATATAGAATTCTCAATTCCCAATAGGAAGAATGCCTCCATCAGTTGATACCAAAATAATTACAATACACAAGAACTTTTTTTAAAAAGTCTTATTGTGGTATTTTACAAATGCTATACTATAAAATAGTTAGCATTTAAGTCTTTTCTGTGAACTAGAACCTTGTTTATGCATGTAACATCAAATAATTTTTTACCGAAAATGTTTACATATATGTTCAGTTACCAAAGATGTTCGTTAATAGCATACTAGTACCAGGGGTTCAAACTGATTTGCTTTCCAAAGTGTAAGGTAGTAACTATTTTGTAACACAAGCTTCCATTACATATGGTCCCCCTGTGCTTTTTTCTTTTAACTTATCCAGAAGATGACAAGCCCTCTCATGGTAATTAACATTTATTTTACATCTCCTCAATATGTTACACTTGTTACACATGATAAATGTATACTTACCGAATCAGTACATCTAGTTATTAAAACAAAGTTTTCAGTTTTAATCTTATTGTTTTCACACAGTTGTGTTATTCTCTTACCTAATACTCACTTGTAAGGTCTATTTAGTTTCATTTCATGTGACTTTATATAATACTGATGACAACAAAAACTAACTCCAAGATGAAAAGTATAGTATATATTTAAGAGAAAGTTAAAATCCAACAAAAAATAAGTACATTTGAAATAGTGGTATAAGTTCCAGGTGATATTCCAAAACAAAGATAAATATCTAGATAATTTAAAAGTAGGTATTAAGAAATATCAGGTTTTTATTGTATATAACATGAATAACATATGCTATACAGAAAAATAAATCCCAAGAGGATTTAAAATATAAAATATTTTAAAATATCAAAAACTGGCCAAGTGCGGTGACTCACACCTGTAATCGCAGCACTTTGGGAAGCCAAGGTGGGCAGATCATCTGAGGTCAGGAGTTTGAGACCAGCCTGGCCAACATGGTTAAACCCTGTCTCTACTAAAAATACAAAAATTTACCAGGCTTGGTGTCAGGCACCTGTAATCCCAGCTACTTGGGAGGATGAGGCAGGAAGAATTGCTTAAACCAGGAAGATGGAGATTGCAATGAGCTGAGGTAGTGCCACTGCACTCCAAACTGGGCAACAGAGCAAAACTCCATCCGGAAAAAAAAAAAAGAAGAAGAAAAAAAGTCAAATACATCAAAGCTCTTGCAAACATGTATGTATGACAATATCTTTATGACTTTGGGATGTGGAAATGAAAAGCGTTCTTAAAACAACAAACACACACATATATATCAGATAAAAATGTACAAGCACATCATATGGACATGCACACACACATTCACATCCAAATAAATAAAATGAACAAAGTGACAAACTGTGGGATGACATGTGAATTATATATAGCAAGTTAGGTCTTTTCAGACTACAATTTCAAAAAGTCAGTAAGAACAGGACAAAATATTCAATGAATAAAATCACTTGTATTTTTAAAAGTTCACAAAATGGGAAATAGAAATGACCAATGAATATTTTTAAAACATTGTTAATCTCTTTAATAATCAGGGTAATGCTAATTAAAGCAATAAGGTGTAATTAGTTACTTGTAAGCTTGGGAAAAATTTAAAATAATCTAACAAAATCAACGGTTGGTAAGAATGTGAGAAAATGTGCAAGTTTATACCCTGCAGTGGAAATGTAAGTTAGTGTATGAATTTTCTATTACTCTTTGGTCAATTTTCACAAACTTACTGACTTAAGACCACACATTTATTGTCTCATGGTTTCAGTGGTTTTAGAGTCCAAGCATACCAACACTCAATTAAGTCTTCTGCTCAGGGTCTCACACGGCTGAAATCAAGATGGTAGCTGGGCTGCATTTTCAACTGGGTGTATAATTAGGGATAGGTTATTGGCAACATTTTATGTGTGTGTGTGACTGTAGAATATACAGTAAGTTGCTTCCTCAAGGCTAGCAATGAACAGAGTCTCTGCTGGTTCAATTCTCTACCCTTCAGAATCTCTGTTTATCTATAGAAGTTAATGTTTACCTCAGTTCCAGATACAATCATTTCCTTTTTGATTAAATTCAAGTCAAGTGTTTGGGTGCCTAATTACATCTACAAAATACCCTCATCTTTGCCAAATAACCTTATATCTTGGCAGTGATATTCTAGCACATTTGCCATAATCTGTAGGTTAGAGGAAAGTTTCAGGTTGTGATCACACCCAAGCAAAGGGAAATAACACAAAGCCTGGAGAGCAGGAGGCATGACTCTCTTGGGTCGTCATAGGATTCTGTTTATCTAAATGTGAAGGCATTTATGAGAATAACTTTTAGTGCCTAATTAAAGGTATGTGTATACTGCATTTCTGTAACACCATTTCACAGATACATAGCCATGAGTAACTTTCCCACATATGTGCAAGGAACTATGTCAAAGGATAAATGTTTCAGCATTCTATGTGACAGAGAAAAATAGAAATCAATCAATTATTCTGTTAGACTCAATGGCTGGAATACTGTCTGCCAATTAAACAGAATGATTTAAATCTAAGTAGATTTTGATTAAAAAATTAATTAAAAAACTCCAAAGTAATTGATAGAGTACATATTTCATTTTTTTCTTTTCTTTTTTCTTTATTTATTTTTCCTTTTGAGACTGAGTCTAGCTTTGTCTCCCAGGCTGAAGTGCAGTGGTATGATTGTGGCTCACTGCAACCTCCGCCTCCTGGGTTCAAGCAATTCTCCCACTTCAGCCTCCCGAGTAGCTGGGAGTACAGGCATCCACCACCACACCCGGCTAATTTTTGTATTTTTAGTAGAGACAGGGTTTCACCATGTTGGCAAGGCTGGTCTCGAACTCCTGACCTTGTGATCCGCCCGCCTCAGCCTCCCAAAGTGCTGGGATTACAGGCATGAGCCACTGTGCCCAGCCTAGAGCACGTATTTCATGACAATGAAAATATACCTACACAAAGACAATATTATAGATTATTCATGCAGATATATATATAACCGAGTTAAAATGACTTGAAGTATAAATCAGACTGATGTTCATGGCTCCTTTGGGAGACAGCTGTATGAAACTAAGAATGTGGCTTATAGGTGACTAATACTTTAATGTTTTAATTATATTTATATATCAAAATATAAAACAAATAATGCAAAAAGGACTCATTATATTGTTGTTAGTTAGTATATAAACTTTGAAGCCGAACTGTTTAAAATGCTGATCCAGCCATTTACTAGCTTTGTACATTTGAGTAAGTTCATTTCTAAAGAGATACTAAAGGGGTAATCATATTGGAGATTAAAGCAGCCATTACATGGTTGGAATAAACTTAACTTTATTTTTTTATAAAACAAAAAATGGGAAAACTGATTGGATATATTGTGATATAAAGGAACTATGCTAATCGAGTGGTAAGAATTGTTTAAGTTGGTATTTGATACAAAATAAGGTGGGGAACTAAATAAAATAAAACTGACTTTTGTTTAACCTTAGATCTAGATAAATCTAAGTCATATTATTTCTTCTAATTGTGAATGTGTGTAAAATTTTTTATAATGAAAAGTTTTTAAAGAATAAAAAGTTAAGTTTTTTGTTGCCCAACCATCCCTCATTGTAGCTGTTTATTGATATTTTATAACATTCTAATTTGCCATTTTGTTTTAAATTTTAAAAAATTAAAAGGACAAAAAATCAGAATTTCTTTACCAATATTGGGTTAATTAACCCTATTAAAACAAAAATAATTTACAAATGTAGTGTTAAATTATTAAAGATTATTTTTAAAAACTTGGCAATGCATGTGGCTTTATGATATTCTCGGTCTTGCAGTTTTTCCATTATTAACCATATATGCCGCACTGTAAACACAACAATTCAAAAATATCCCCTTATTGTTCTGAATATTCCCCTGTCTTGCATCTTGCATGGATGGGAATATAGTGGCAGTGGGAAAAAAATCTTGAAAGTATCTCAAACCATGGTGTTTTTATGACTGCCTAGTCCATTGGTGCTAAATGATTGAACTTAGAATCAATAAAATATTTCTGACATGTTATGATATCTGAATGATATCAGGAGTAGATGCGAGCTATTTTCTTTTTCTTCTGTTTATTTTCAGATGTTTAAAATTGTAGGCAGAGTTGGTGGTACTCAACCTCTTTTCTCCTCTCCTTTCTATCAGTGATAATGTATCTTTTCTACAGTGATTCATAAGTATTCTGAAAATATTCTTTTTTTTTTCTTTTTATTATACTTTAAGTTCTAGGGTACATGTGCATAACGTGCAGGTTTGTTACATATGTATACCTGTGCCATGTTGGTGTGCTGCACCCATCAACTCGTCAGCACCCATCAATTCATCATTTATATCAGGTATAACTCCCCAGTGCAATCCCTCCCTCCTCCCCACTCCCCATGATAGGCCCCAGTGTGTGATGTTCCCCTTCCCGAGTCCAAGTGATCTCATTATTCAGTTCCCACCTGCTAATGTTGTGTGTGTGAGGGAAGGAACATCTATCTCCCTGGGAGACATCTAAAAACATGGCATCCCTAAAACTATTTCTTCTATTATCAAATGTAGCAAGGAATAAAAAGAAATGTAGTGACAACCTACTTAAGAGACAATCAAATACAGTGAAATGGACCTTATTTGAATCCTAAATCTAAACGTGGAAACTGACAAAATATATGATAATATAAAGGAACTATGCTAATAGAGTGGTAATAATTTTTTAAGTTGGTATTTGTCACAAAATAGTAATAGAACAAGGAAACAAATTGATCTTTGTTGATGCTGAAGTCTAGAGGGATCAAAGTCATATTATTTTTCTACTTTTGAATATGTTTGAAGTTTTTCATAATGAAAAGTTTTTAAAGAACAAAAAATTAAGTTTCTTTGTTACCCATCTTACACTAGAAATTTATCATTCTGAATTTCTGATTGACCTTGGAAAAAGTATTTTCTGACATCCTTTTAAAACCCGTTATCAGTTTATGTATGTTTTAGAATTATCAGAGGATATCGTTGCTTTAATATCCGACTCAAAACTTAAGTTTAGACATATTTAAAACCAACTCAAATAAAATAAGGCAGAAAAACTGTTAGAACGTACTAACAGTAATTCTGTCTGGACAGAAACAAGAAAAAACAATATTTCCTGCTAACGCTTGAGGGCTTTTCTATCATATACTCTAAGTAATAGTCATTCCATAGAAAAGGCCCCACTCATCTACTGTTTAAACAAATTATGTTACATTGTTTATAGATAGTATCAGAATTACTGTAAAGGGTTATGAGTGGATTTGCCAGAATGGCACATTAAATACAGCATGATTGATTCTTTGGTTCATTCTCCCAAACATTTTTATCATTGACAGAGCTTCTCGGAATATACTAAATGTTACAGTTAGATCATGACATAAAACACATGTATGCATGCATTTACAATTTTCTGAATGCATTATTGCATACAAAAACTTTATGAACCTAAGCAGGGTTATTGAAATGTTTGTTTTAAAATAATGAAAACATTTCATATTTATATTTTTTTAAAAAAGAAATGGGACACTTCATCATATCATAATCTTCTTTGTAATGACTTCCCTGATATCATTTTAAAAATGACTTTCTTAATTGACTTACAGTAAAAATGTTTACAAAATCATTTTCTCATATCTTTATAAAGACAAGAGTAGTCATCTTGTGTTTCTTCTTTACCTGGACATATTTCTCATTCTGGAAAAGAAATACATAGCTTATATTTTCTCTTCTTATATAGTACATTAGTCCATTTTCAAATGGCTGTAAAGAAGTACCTGAGACTGGGTAATTTATAAAGGAAAGACATTTAATTGACTCAGTTCCATGTGGCTTGGGAGGCGTCAAGAATCTTACAATCATGACAGAAGAGGAAGCAAACATGTCCTTCTTCACCAAGTGACAGGAGAGAAAAGTGCAGAGCGAAGGGAGAAGTGCCCATTATAAAACCAACAGATCATGTGAGAACTCACTATCACAAGAACAGCATGGGGATAACTGTCCCCATAATAGAATCACCTCCCACGAGGTCCCACCTTCAACAAGAGGGAATTACAATTTGGATTACAATTCAAGATGAGATTTGGGTGGGAACACTGAAGCAGACCATATCACATAGTTTCTAAAATTCCGATGACATTTGAAATTAAGAATAGTATACTTTCAGCAGGATAACTTTACATAAGCTATAGCTTTTCTTCTTTAAATTAATTTCTATTGATTTCTGGCTCATGCACTTTTTTCTAATAATAAGCAAGATTCTTAGACCAAATTTATTTGGTTTAAACATGCTTAGGAGACCATCCATGATTTGTGGGTATGAATATTTGGCTAAATTTTTCATGAGATCACACCTGTTAAAAAGACCTTGATAATTGTGTGTTAGAAAAATTATTTCATTTTATCTGAACCATAAAAATAAGTAAATTAAAATTTCACCTTTGTCTTGAGCCTTCAAATACGATTTTTATTTCCTTTACCAGTTCTCCTTTGGAACCAGTTATACCTTTGATAATTCAGGAGCAGGTCTAAGAAAACACGACTGTGATAATAAAACATAACAATAAATAATTGGATTTGATTAAACAATCAGCATATTAACATAATAATTTTGTTTGTTTCAAATCATGAAGTCAAAATGATTGCTCTGGCAGCCTCTTGCTCATGTAACCCATACATGATCCCCGTTCTGCACTTCTTACAATGACTTTTTCCTTAACGGGCATCGCTTCACCTGTTGGGAATCTCACCTCAGGTTTAATCAAATTCTTTTGTAGTTTTGACTCAACATTGCCTTTTTAACATTCTGAGATAAACTGAAATTCTAAGCGTTATTGAAAGTCAAAACTCTTTGAACACTTCACAGGGAGCTGGTTTCTGAGAACTTTATTTAATATGGAGTTCTCCAGCATCTGTTCAACATACACCTTGAAATTTCTGAGTTAAAGCAAATAGATAAATGGTGCATGACCTCTACAAAAAATGTTTCCAGTAGTCTCTTCTTTCTATTTGAAGTCATATCAGCTTTTATTTTCCCACAGAGTTATCATATGCTGAAATATTTTAGTGTAAAACACAAAATATTAAATTATAAGATATATTCAATAAAATAAAATTCAGTTTACTCTAAGATCTTATAACAAATAAGTATTATGCTTCAGAATCTAAGGCCAAAGGTTTTGTTTTGTTCTGAGAAGCTACAAGATTAGATCACATATGTTGTTTGTATCTTTCAGCTTCTACACAGAATAATCAAAATGTATATGAATCGCCCTGTCATAAATAATGTTTTCAGGACTTTTGTGCATTCTGGTTTATCAAAGCATTTGTGCAACATTAATTTTAAAGCATGATCTCTTTGAGAAACTCCTTAAAACATAACTTCTTTAGTGTCATTTAAGTCTTGTCAATATTATGAAGTACATTACACCTATATTCATAACATTTTAAAAAAAGAACAAAAACATAAAATAGGAAATATAGTAAAATTTTTAAGAAATATATGGTAAGTTTTTTACATTCATAATTATTCCATAAAGTCCCTTTGGAGCTATTTTATTAATATGAAAAAAATGTTTTCCTTAAATTGAAAGTTGTTTTAACAATAAGAGATATGTTCACAATGTCAGGTTTATTAAAAAAGAAACAAAAGGAAAATAAAATAAAATAAAAAGAATTGGAAATTTTCTTTGCTGGGTCATAAGTTGAATGTAGAAAATGAGATTTTGTCATTTCTTGAGTGTTAATGGATAGGGAAAAATCAGTTGAGAACAAAAATAACAATTCTGAGATGCAGAATGTAGGCTGCACAGCTGGGCTGAGCAAAACGCCAAATCATTGGCTTTAACTTACGTAGCATCTTTGATGGTCCATAACACAAATTCATGACCAAGTAATAACAGGTCACTTTGTATCATGAGGTTCAAATCACTTACAAAACTTTTAAACTAAGAATATTAAACTTTTTGGCTGGGCGCAGTGACTCATGCCTGCAATCCTAGCACTTTGGGAGGCTAAGGAGGGCAGATCACCTGAGATCAAGAGTTCGAGACCAGACTGGCCAGTGTGGTGAATCCTCATCTCTGTTAAAAATACGGAAACTAGCCAGGCAAGGTGGCAGGCACCTGTAGTCCCAGTTATCCAGGAGGCTGAGGTAGAAGAATCATTTGAACTCAGGAGGCAGAGGTTGCAGTGAGCCAAGATCATGCTGCTGCACTCCAGTCTGGGTGACAGAACCAGACTCTGTCTCAAAAACAAACAAACAAAAACAAAAAGAACAGTAAACTTGAAAATTCCCAATCATTTGCTATACTTTTGCAATTCAAATTAATTTTAAAAATGGGTAAAACATGAGTTGTCTGATACTTTTCATTGTTTAGAGTGGTATTACCAAACATATCAATAAATATAATCAGTAAAATATCAATAAAATATATAATCAATAAAAGTAAATCTCTTAGTGGCTTAACATTGCAGAACATTTTTCCTCATTAATTTAATCTAAAATGATTTTCCCTGTTTGGAAGAGGGTGATTCAGAGATATAAGATACTTCTATCTCCTGGCTGTGTAGAAGGGAATGTTTATAGGGAAAACTGAGCAGGACTCAAAAGGGTATATAGTCCCATCCACATCCTTTTCCCTAATCATATGGCCTTACAGACAAGTAAGTGAGACTGGGGAATTTAATCCAACACTGTAACTAGGACGAAGGGCAGACCAATTTAATTGTCATCCAGAAATCTCTCACACCCAACCTGCAGTACTTTCTGGTTCTGTAAAAATGTGTGGTGGGCCTGTGCAGAGTTGGAGGAACAATTTTACTGAACAGATCAAGAGTTGGAGACCAGCCTGACCAACATGGTGAAACCCCGTCTCTATTAAAAATACAAAAACTAGCCAGGCAAGGTGACTGAATTTTGACCTAACCTGGTTTGTATGCTTATAAAATCAAATGGCAATAAGATTTAATTAAAAACTTTTCAAACTTGACATTTAACATTTTCAAATAAATGATTCTAAATCAATAACATCTGCTCTTCTGGAATATATTTCCATCTTGTTTTCTTGTCACATCTCAAAGACAGGAATGTGTAATAAAATTAGTTAGTGAGAAGAAGATATATTATGTGGGTGTGTGTGTGTGTGTGTATATATATGTATTTTCCAACTCTCCACATCAGTAGCTGAATATTCGGTGCTTTGCTCTGTTAATTTGTTAATCTGTATACACACACACACACACACACACACACACACATATATACAGAGAGCATATTATCAAGGGTAATAGATCCTTTACCTCTTAGTCTGTTTTACATAAATAAAGGTTGTAGCTGTGCTTACAGTAGCAGTTTCTAGTATCTTCTTACTAAGTGTGTATGCCACCTGTGTTCCCCTTGCTTTCATAGATGGAAACCTATATGTTTGGTTTATTGCTTGTTGTAATTCAAGGGCTCAAATTCCACATTAAATACTCATTTCATCCTGATTAGTTTTAAATTATAAAATTATGCTTAAAGATGACAAAATTGAAAAGGGTGAATATTTGTGAATCAGTATTAAATTACACTGTAAATCTGACCACCAGTCTCAGTTAAAGACAATGTCTGTGAAGCTAAGAAACTAATAGCACTGAAGAATACATATTGCAAATTCAAGTAACCTTTTAAAGCAAAGCCTTTTCTTTTGGGGGATATTAATTTCCCATCAGATTTAGCATATCTGTATTTCCAACTAAATCTGACCCAGGTTTTTTACATAGTTACTAAATAAAAATCGTAAGAATTAATATTGAGGCATGGATCTCCTGATAAGCTAGGCAGGGCAGCTGAAGATGAGCTTAACTCAAAGTTGCTTCTCATGTCATGTCGGTGCATGTGCAAAGCAGGAAAACAGCAAGGATATGTGGTCACTAGTTAATAAGTCTTAACTAAAGTTACATAGCATTAATGGCTAGGTATTTTTATCATTATTGTTTTCACCATGTTTAGAGCAAAAATAAAAACAGAAAGCAGTCTAGATGTTTCAATTGAGGGTATGGAAACAGCATATCTGTTGCAAAATCATTAGCAAAAATCTATAGGGCAGGGAAAGAAAGAAACTCTTGCAGGAGGCAGGGCCAAGAGAAATAGAAAGGAGATACCTGTGGGCTAGAGTATGTAAGTCATCACCCACTCTGCAGCTGAAGTTAATGTTGCATTTAATTCCTTTTCTGACAAACATGCACCACCTCAAATTAGCCTAGAGTCACAGAAATTGTGCTGACTCTGTCCTACCCACTGAGGACCAGAAAAAAAACTGACTTCTGCCATGAAAGCAACAACTATTGGAATCAGGGCCAGAAGCTTTTCCATATCTTGAAGCCATCTTATTTTTTTTTGCTGACCTAGCAGTTTCAGCAACATTGTGACAAATTTCCCACATAGAAGTCTATCTGTCTGAAATAAGGAGAATAGAGACTGTTTTCTTTTTGGTCAGGAGTGTGGGTCTTTTCTCTGTCAATGCATAAGTGTCACAAAAGCATCTAGGATACTTGCTGCATCCAGATCACCAGTTCTAATTAGCATGCCAGCAGCAAAGTGGATGGGCATGATGTTCTATGGGCTGTTGAGAAAATCAAGGCCCATGAGTGATAATTAGGGAAGACAGTCAGAATATCGACAGACTTTGATTTAAGATACTGCATGTGAACTGCTGTTCTGGACATTTGAAAGTGCCTACTTCTGGTGGTCTTTGCTTGTTGATATAAAGGGGGAAAAAGAAGGCACAAAGTATTTTCCAGCTCTCCACATCAGTAGCTGAATATTCAATGCTTTGCTCTGTTCATTTGTTCCAATAGAGAGATCACAGCTTGAATAGCAGCTACAACTGGAGTCACTAACAAATTATTCTCTGTAATGGATCATTCTCTATAATGGATGCCTGTGATGAGCACTCATAGTAGATACTAATGTCATTATATTTATCTTTCTCAACTTCCTTTGGAATAAGCTTCTAAGCATGTTCTTTTTTATTATCCTATATAGCTATTTGGTTCTATTCTATTAAATTATTCATGAATCAGCATCAACCTGTTCCTCTAACTATATCTCTATTGAGGCACAGTCAACAACCAAATGTACTTCTTGATGTTTTGCCTATTGGCAGAATTTTTCCTCCCTACAATCCTAGGGTGGAGCCCTTTAGGGGACTGTGATGTTTCAGCCGTATACTTCTGGTTCATGAGAATCCACTGCAAAAATTATTTGAAACTCTATACTTTTTTTTTTTTGTATTTAGTGAACTGGTTCTAGGGAGCATTAAATGCATCATCAGATATGTAAGGAAGGAAATAGAGCAAGATACTGAAGTGCATGTCTCGGGAACCTGAGCCACATATTCTCTTAAGACCAGCCTACGAAATAAAATGAGACCCTGTGTATTAGTCTGTTTTCACACTACTGATAAAGACATACCTGAGACTGGGAAAAAAAAGAAAAAAAAAAAAAAGGTTTAATTGGACCTACAGTTCCACATGACTGGGGAGGCCTCAGAATCATGGTAGGAGGCAAAAGGCACTTCTTACATGGTGGCGGCAAAAGAAAATGAGGAAGAAGAATAAGCAGAAATCCCTGATAAACCCATCAGATCTTGTGAGACTTATTCACTATCACGAGAATAGCAGGGGAAAGAGCATCCCCCATGATTCAATTACTTCCCCCTGGGTCCCTCCCACAAGATGTAGGAATTCTGGGGGATACAATTCAAGCTGAGATGTGAGTGGGGACACAGCCAAACAATGTCACCTTGTATCTACAAAAAAAAAAAAAAATTCAAAAATTAGCTGGATGTGGTGGCATGTGCCAACAGTCTTAGTTACTTAGGAGGCTTAGGCAGGAGGATCCCTTGAGCCCAGGAGTCGTAGACTGTTATGAGCTATGATCATGCCACTATACTTCAGCCTAGACTCAAGGATTCCTCCTGCCTCAGCCTCCCTAGTAGCTGGGACTACAGGCACATGCTACAACTCTGGGCTATATTTTCAGATTTCTTTTAGAAATGGGATCTTGCTATGTTGCCCAGGCTGGTCTTGAACTCCTAGTCTCAAGCTTTCCTCCTGCCTCAAACTTCCAAATAGCTGGGATTGTAGGTGTGAGCCACAGGGCCTGGTGGCTTTTTAAAAAATCGTCATGAACTGTTCAAATGAAATGTTTTCTGTAGTGTGCTGCTATAAGACTGTCTTATGAACATTAAAGCAAACACAAATACCATTCAGTGAAAGAAATTGTTAATTACATCTTGGATTATGTTAATTGAGTTAATTGAATCATATGGATTTATATTTCATTATTTATTATACTTTACCTGAATATATCTAAGAAACTGTATACATATGGATTCCCAATTAATACTCTTTAATCTTAGGCTTTTAATAATCAATGTTTGAACTTTTGAAATATATGTGTTTACCTGATTCATTAAGACTGTTGTAGACATATGTAACTTTAAAATGTTAATTGTCATATGTGAAATACATGAAAACATAGGTAGGTATAAATGTTTCTAACACCTGTTTTTTTAAAGGGTTGTTAGAAAGATATGGAAGTTAAGCAAAACCATCCTCTGTGCTATTGAAATTGACATTAAATTATTGCTTATTAAAAAATAAGTAAGACTAAGATGTTAGACACATGTGTTTCTTATAGTTCAAACATTCATCTATGGTAATGTCTAACATCATAATAATTATAATTGTAGTAATTTAAGATATATCTATCAATATATTATTTATAACAATTTCCTTCCATAAATTTGATTGGAGCACAATAGATTTATCTGTTTTTAAATGTTGATCTTTTTGGAAAAATCATACGATTTCTTGAGGAAGATCCTTAAGCATCTTAAACAATAACTTTGTTCTTGGACAATCTATGAATGAGAATGTGAAATTTGGCAAAATAAAAAAATTTAAATGTCCATTTAAAATATCTACTTATGAGATTAATATAACGTCAGAGGTTTTTAAAAATAGGCTGCAAGAGTTAACAGGCTATATTTAAAAGGTAAATTTGAAAACAGACTGTCTCTCAAAGATGTTGATTTAAACAGTCACATTCAAATAATAATGGTTAGTAGTTTTCAAATTAATTTAGTAGTTATACAAAAAAGGTTATTCTTAGATTCTGTTGCTGTTTCTCTAGGTTGACATAGGCCTGAAGTTTTGACCTTAAATAAAATCCTCCTTGTAACACTAGATCAAGAAATGTGTAAGTTTATACTACTAGATCCAAGAAAAATGACATCCTGGCCATATTCCCATGTACCAGATCAAACAACTCTACTTCCTGTTGAGGTTATTTATTGAATAATGAATGAGATGCAGCTGCACCAGAAAATGGGCATTAGGCATGTAACCTTGAGGATGCTTTTTAATTAGCAAGAGAACACTCAGAAGAGATTCTGAGGGTTTCTCTGAACTGGAAACATCTAAACCCACACAGTCTTATCACTTGTGAATACCCAGAATCCCAGTGTAGAGAAACTGTGAAGTTGTAATGTGTGCCTGTGAGTGCAGTGATCTCTACTTTACTATTGCCATACATGCCATGACTTTGATTCATGTTTATTCATTCCTCAGGCTAAAGAAACTTGGTATTGGGTGAAGCCAGTTTTGTCTAATAAATTGATTTTTAATTCAAACCTCAGGCCACTGCTACTGGTCAAGTAGAGTGTACACTGTAGTTGTAAATGCAGTCAATTATCCATTGATCATAAAAGTTGTATTTCCTAAATGATATGAGACAAGACTAGGCACTATAAAAACAATGAAGAAACATGACTAATGCTTCAGATAATCACATTCCATCCATTTGATGTGAGACATAATGTAAGACATTTTATAAATTTGATTAGGTAAGTGATATATTAGAACTGGAAAAAGATGTTGAAGGAAAAATGATGAAAATCGGTATTACGAAAAAATACAAAGTGCAGGAAATCTGACAATCGTGAGCAAAATATGTGTCCCTTGCTTTATGGAGCACAAGGCAAATATCACTGAATATAGGATAAATCTGGGGGGATATTTGCAGTTTCTGAAGCTACAACTGCATCCAAGAGGAATCTCTTGACCATGCTAAGGGAGACAAATTTTATTTAGTCTTCCCATGTTTTTGCTTAACTTCCATATTTTTATTTTAAAAAAAATATTTGGTAGAAACTGGGGTCCCATTATGTTGCCCAGGCTGGACTCAAACTCCTGGACTCAAGTGATTCTCCTGCCTCTGCCTCCCAAATTGCTGAGATTCCAGATGTGAGCCAACATGGTGGCCTTTGTTTAACATTTATTCATTTATTTATTTTATTTATTCATTTTTGAGACAGAGCCTCCCTCTCTCTCTCAGGCTGGAGTCCAGTGGCGTGATCTTGGCTCACTGCAACCTCCACCTCCCAGGTTCTAAGCAATTCTCTTGCCTCAGCCTCCAGAGTAGCTAAGATTACAGGCACACACCACCACATTTGCCTAATTTTTTGTATTTTTAGTAGAGATGGGGTTTGACTATGTTGGCCAGGCTGGTCTCCAACTCCTGACCTCAGGTGATCCACTCACCTCGGCCTCCCAAAGTGCTGAGATTATAGGCGTGAGGCACCACGCCTGGGCTGTTTAACTTTCAAAGTGTCACTTAATTGACTTCCCATATACTTATCTGTCTAGAATCTCTAATTACATTTTTATATTATTTTGCTGAATGATAAATAGTATCACTGATACATAAATTTACATTCCTTCTATTACAATTCAGAAAATAGTAAGTCGTTTTCTCAAAAGCCACTGCATCATAAATAATCTGATTTCGATATGGCAAAGACTGTGCTAAGTATTAGGAAAATAAAGATGGCTGGGTAATATCTGCTCTTCTTAAATCATTCAGCCTAGAATTCAAATTAGAGTAAATAAGAACCCTGACCCTTTTCTATTCTCTAATTATTACATTATTTTATCCCACATAATTTAGAGTGGTTTTCCTCTGAATTGATCTGAAAATATTAAGTTGCATAAGCTCTGGCCTCAGTAATATTTAGTACTTAAAATACTAAATGCATTAAAAACAAAGGGCAGTTAAACGTGTTATGTTAAATGTCATAGTCCCCATCAAATAACCTAAAACAAAGTCTTGTTATCACATACATGTGAAAATTATTTGGTTATCTTAAATACAAAAAACTGTATACAATATACATAAAAAATTATACATGTGAACAAGGACAGCAAAGCAAAATTTCTCAAGCATAAAAACAATATATAAAGTAATACTTCAATTTTTCTACGTAATTATATATGGTTTTGTTAATGAAAGAAAATTCATTTTCAAAAGTTAATTCCTGAACCTCTGCCCATGTCTACTTCATAACTAGAGTTAATATTAATTTAACATTAAAAGCTATTAATTATAAATGTAAAAGTATGTTAACATATGAAAGTTTATGGAACCATAGAGTGAATTTTGCAGATGCAAAGGTAATTATAACATTAGGATCAATTTGAACATATAGAGTGGTCTAAAATTTCATATACAGTTCAATATATTTCATAAGAAAATTTATGTCATTGAAATAAATAAATGTATATTATTTTAGAATTGATTTTTAAGCATTCTATGAAGCCATCTGCTTGCTAAGAAAGTAATAAAAGTCAAATGCACAAGATACCCATAATATATTCATGTCCTTCAGCACTCAGTAGATAAATCATTTTTATTCAAATGAAATCCTTGAGTTATTTTTTTTTTCCTGCTCCTATGTTCAAGAGATATGCTATGGGATACAGTTTTTCAGAGAACACTCTGTCGCTCCATTTTTTTCCCCCTCTGAGGATGAAGAATGAAACTAATGGGAAGAATGCAACCTAAAATGAAGCCTCAAAGGATAATTCATTGAAAAATGATGCAGGACATGGACTATTTGGCAGAGAATTTGCACATATCTTGTTATTTCTAGCCACAAAGTCCTGTGAGATTTTTCTCTTTATCATACAGAATGTTCAATGTACTAACTAACAGTAAACTTAAGGAGGATTGAGACATTTTATAACTCTCCTATTACTGCAGCAATGTTATTTTCCTCTAAATTGGCTTAACGGTGATTGCCCAGGGACCAGTTTGAAGTATCAGAAAAAAAATTAACTAGGGCCGGTATCACCTACAGTATATGGCTAAGGCAGAATTATTCACTGTAAACATGGTGACAAATTAAATGCAAGTCAGGTGAAAGGAGTCAAATGTGCCTTAGCATTATAATGTCAGTGCTATTATGTTTTTAGAAACAGTGACAAGATTCTTAATAATGAGAAGAATGTGCTTTTTGTGTGTATATATATAAAATGTTAGAATGGATTATCTCCAGAAAAGTAGTCATAAATGTAATTATAATAAAAAATTAGGTTAATCCTCACATTTGTAATGTATATTTGATTTCTAAATTACTAGCATGGAAATCAATAAAGTTCTTTATTCATTGGAGACTGTAATGAATGGCATTATGACATAAAAGATGAGCCAAAGCAAACATTTTCCCTTTCAGTCTAGAAGCAGATACAAGAGAGGCTCCATTTGCACCTAGTCAATGTCTGAGAAAGCTGCCTTTGCAAGACAAAGGTATTAAAACATATATATTTCTTCCCCTTTCTATGAGAAGTAGCTGAAATCTCTACAGAGAAGAAAAATCAGATTGAGGGTTTAATGACATTAATACAATCTTTGACATGTGTCTTTTATATTTGCATTAAAGTCATAATTTTGCCTTGTTAAAAATTATACTTCAACAGTTGTGTAACTTATTCCCAAGTCATACATGAGAACTCACCTGATAAAGGCAATAAACTGTGTGCTGGAGAAGTGTTCCTCACGGGCTGCTTAACTCGTACATGTCTTTTCTCAGCTTCTAAGAGTAAATACAAATTGGCTTCTTTTTTTTCTTTTTTCCTTTTTGTATATAAGGTTTCATATTTGAGTATGGTTCTTGTACAATCTGTTCTGACAAGGACACTATTATGGAACACAAACACTTGATAGGTTAAATCAATGCCCACACAACTCTCAAGGAAACTGGGTTGGTAGCTACTTGGAAGGGATCCTGTCTCTCTGGACAGGCAGGCCAAAGACCTTAGCAAATTTTTGAAACCTCAATAAGAAAGATATTCATCCATATTTATGGAAACTAAAGGTAAAATTCTATGGAGGGACTGACTTGAGCTTATTTTCTTTGTGTCAAAATAGAAGGGATAATTGTGGAATCTTTTAAAAGTTCAATCCAAGAGTCTGTGAAAATTCACAAATAGAAGTTAATTATCTAGTCTTAGTTTTCTCAATAACATATGTTTAAAAATAGTCTCTATCGTAATTAATACACTTGGTGAATCTATAGAAATAAATAGGCCAAGCTTAATGAGAACAGCCCTTTTGCAATTATGAGTAATCTTTGGAGATTATTTATGACTATACATGGTTTGATTGTCAGGACAATTATCAGAACCTGGGAGTAGGCTAAAGAAACTGATGATTTTCCTTGAAATGATGTACTGGGCATGCCTCTTTAATTGATTTTGTATGTACTGATCCATCTTACTGTTCTGTAGAAAGAATAGTTAACATAGTAGATATTTGTCTGTTACACATGTAGATAATTTCTGTCCAGCAGGAAAGATAATCCCAAAGGTCATCATTTATTGCACTGTTGTTATTTAAGCAGTTTGTAGTTAAATAAGAGAATATTTAGCTAATATTCCTTTTCTAAGATATCTTTATTACATGGCCTATAAGTACTTACATCTTTAAATGCACTTAAAACTAGTTGTAGTATCTTGCTGATTCTTTTACCTTTGAAAAATACATTAGCATCCATTGCATAATACATATTTGAAAATAGATAACATCATTTTGAAAAATATATGGTGAAAAGTGTGAACTTCTAAACATAAAAATACATTGTAGGCAGTATAGCTCTGAAATAAAAATAAATGACTCAGAAAAATAGACTAAAATATCCTGAACAAAGTGTGTGAAGTTCTTTTTTATTACCAGTTTGGTTTTAATTATAAGATAATATATGCAGATTATTTTAGTAAAGATGAGAGGCAATTTTATTACATATTATATGCAAATAGGTACACAATGTATAAATGTTTAATGTGAGAGAATGTCACTGATAAAATTAAGAAATTTAGACATTTAAATTTCCCTATATTAAAAACAAAATTAAAAATATTACATCAAATATTAAAGTCACATGAGAGAAAATATTTTCATTTTATGAGATTAACTATAATTCAAATCATTACAGATAAATAACCTACATGAAAAATTGGATGAAAAATAAAATTACGAAATCACACAAATACTAAAATTTTAGGCTTCCATTTAGCTAAATGAATGCAAAGTTAAACAAACATTTTGTAGGATTTTAAAAAATGGTTTCTTTTCAAATTGTTGGCAAGAGGGTGGGTTCGATAGCAATAACAGGCAATGTTGTCTCAACCACTTCTTTTATAAATGGAGTGAATTCCGGCTGGGCGTGGTGGCTCACACCTGTAATCCCAGCATTTTGGGAGGCCAAGGCAGGCAGATCACGAGGTCAGGAGACCGAGACCATCCTGGCTAATACAGTGAAACCCCTTTTCTACTAAAACACCGCATGTTCTCACTCATAGGTGGGAACTGAACAATGAGCTCACTTGGACTCGGGAAGGGGAACATCACACACTGGGGCCTATCATGGGGAGGGGGGAGGGGGGAGGGATTGCATTGGGGAGTTATACCTGATATAA
>NC_045455.1:27082551-27097204 GCF_002776525.5 Piliocolobus tephrosceles
AGAAGTAGAAAAATCTAAAAATTATATTAAGAGAAAAAGTAAGCATCGCGGATCATTTGGGCTTCTCCTGAGTCTCCTTATGTTACTATCTTTACAGGAAAAGTAGAGCAAGCATACTTATTATTCAGATGCTCCTAGAAGGTCAGTGGGGGCAGTTGCCTCCCTAGTAGTCAAGGGTATACTTTCAAATACCTGAATTAAAAGAACTTTATTAAAATCAGCACAAAAACAGTAATAAAGTTGGAGAAACAGGAATTTCAAGAGTCGAAAACCCATTTCTAGAACATTTCTCAGACTCTAGTTTTTAATTTCCTAGAATGGATCTAAACAGCAGGCTCATGCAAATATGGTTCACAGAGTGGTGAGGCCTCCTAAAATGTTTATAATCAATTTGCTTGTAAATAAATACAGAATGAGAATGACTACATGACAATCTAGGCAATACCTTTAAGGACATAGGCACAGACAAAAATTTCATAATGAAGATGCCAAAAGCAATTGCAACAAAAGCAAAAATTGACAAATGGGATCTAATTAAACTAAAGTTCTTCTGCTCAGCAATAGAAACTATCAACAGAGTAAACAGACAACCTACAGGATGGGAGAAAAAAATTGTAACTTATGCACCTGACAAAGGTCTAATATCAAGCATCTATAAGGAACTTAATAAAATTACCAAGAAAAAACAACCCCATTCAAAAAGTGGGTAAATGACATGAACAGAGATTTCTCAAAGGAAGAAATGCATGCAGCCAATAATCATATATAAAAAAAGCTCAACATTAGAGAAGACTGAACATTAGAGAAAAGCAAATCAGAACCACAATGAGATACCATCTCACACTAGTCAGAATGTCTATTATTTTTTTTTTAAAAGTAACAGGTGCTGGCGAGGTTATGGAGAAAAAAAAGGAACACTTATATACTGTTGGGGGAAGTGTAAATTAGTTCAACCATTGGGGAAGACAGTGTGGCAATTCCTCAAAGACCTAGAACCAGAAATACCATTTGACTCAGCAATCCCATTACTGGATATATACTCAAAGGAATATAAATCATTCTATTATAATAACACATGCACATGTATGTTCATTGCAGCACTATTCACAATAGCAAAGTCATGAAATCACCTAAATGCCCATCAATGATAGACTGGATAAAGAAAATGTGGTGCATATACACTATTAAATACTATGCAGCTATAAAAACGGATGAGATAATGTCCTTCACAGGGATGTGGTTAGAGCTGGAGGTCGTTATCCCCAGCAAACTAACTCAGAAACAGAAAACCAAATACCATATTTCTCGCTTATAAGTGAGAGCTAAATGATGAGAGCATGAGGACACTTAGAGGGGAACAACACACACTGGGGTCTTTCAGAGGGTAGAGGGTGGAATGAGGGAGAGGATCAGAATAAATAGTGGGTACTAGACTTAATACCCGGGTGATGAAATAATCTGTACCACAAGCTCCCACGACACAAGTTTACCTGTGTAACAAACCTGCACTTGTACCCCTGAAATTAAAATGAAACTTAAACAAGAAACTTCTGCAATATTGCCTCAGTATCTAATACTCTGTGTTTTTCTTTTCATTTTTCTAGCAATTCACTTTAAATTGAGTTTTTCAAAATTGTATTCTGTTTTGTTTTGTTTTGTTTTTGAGACAGGATCTCACTCTGTCACCTAGGCTGGAGTGCTGTGGTGCATCACAGCTCATCACAGCCTTGACTTTCAGGTATCAAGCAATCTTTCCACTTCAGTTTCCACTTCAGCCACCTAAGTATGCCCACCATGCTCAGCTATTGATTGATTGATTGATAGATATGGGGCCTCAAGCAATCCTTCTTCCTTAGCCTCCCAAAGTAAAAATTAAATTTCTATGAGAGATTGGAAAAAAAAAAAACCTTCACAGATACATTTAGATGCATGAATCTAAAACAACTAAGTCATATACCTACTAAATATTTAAGAAAACTACATGGTCAAAGAAATTTCAAGTTCCAAATTGATAATGTTAAAGACTTGATTCCTTTCTCAGGCTCCAGACTTACACCAACAGAAGGTTTTCTCATAAGGATGCACAAGAACAGTAGAAGTGGCGAACCCCCATTCCAAATAAAGCAAGAGATGACAATGTTCAAGACAGAGTAACCCAGAAATGGTCACTGGGTCCTTGGGGTGTTGCTTTTCTGGCCTGAAACTTCTGTGATTGGTGGCACGTTTGCCCTAGTTTTGCCTTGGACTATTGGGCTTGTTCTGCCCACTTGGCCTGGAAGGCTGCCCTTGGCTCATGCTCCCAGCCTGGATCCCATGCCTTCCAACAGCAAGCCAGATGTGGAGGAGCATGAGGTGTGTAAGAGTGTGAACGTGGGATCTGGCCACTGCCCCTAGCCAGGCATGCCAGCTGTGGCAAGGCAGGCAGCTCCAGGCACTGGCACTGTGCACTGGCTCTCTGTGAGGCTGTGGCTGGAGTAGACATACCACAAACAACTTTCATGGCTGGTACTGGGGAACCTGGTGGTACTTGGAAGCTTGGAGACACCAGGAACTGAAGAGCCCCAAAGAATGAGTCACAGCCCTGGCTCAGGGAGTTCCTAGGTCTAAGCTCCCCAAAGGACTGCAGCTCTTCTTTCCTTCTCCCCTCTCCCCTTCTTGTCACCTGCAACGTGGCAAGCAAGAGACATGTTTCAGTCCTGCCATTTGGTGGATCCAGAGTTCTTGTCCTGCATCCAGGAAGAATGAGATATGTGGACATGTGGAGGGTGAGCAAGGTGAAGAGGTGTTTATTGAGTGACAGAACATCTCAGAAGAGACCCACAGTGGGTAGCTCCTATCCACAGGCAAGTCATTCACATGACTGTCCAGCTCTCAGCAGAGAGGAGACTCACAGCGGGTAGCTCCTCTCTGCAGGCAGGTTGTCCCATCTGCTTAGCTCTCAGCAGAGAGGAGACCCACAGTAGGTAGCTCCTCTCCACAAACAGCTCGTCCATTTGTCTGCCTGAGTCTGGCTGAGTCTGGGATTTTTATGAGCCTCAGAGGGGAGGAAATGGGTGCTGATTGGTCCGTGAGTGACCATGGGTGGACCTGGAAAAAGTACCATAAGTTTTCACTCCAGTCCACAGAACTGGCATCCTGGGGCCCAGGCCTCAGGTTAACCCTGGCCTGAAGGTAGGGCTTCACCAGGGACTGCCCCTTTCTGTTTAGGAACCTGTCTGGCTCCTGCCTATATTAACCTGCCATCTATAATGCCCACAGTGCCCACGGTGTTCATGCCAAGGGGTGCCTGCAGGCCCATGCTGAGCTGCCTTTAGCACCCCCTCAGCCTGTCTCCTGTGCTTGTTGGCACCCATATTCCAGAGGGACCCAACATGGCAGGGGTCTGGCATGGTGCTTCCCCAAGTGTATGCATACCTGGCCTAGTCATGACAGCACCTAGGCAAGGCCACAACTTTGCCACAAAATCAGAGTAGGCATCAGGAGTGGGGAGAGGCCAGGTGGTGGAAGTGGGCACTTCTGAGCTTGCAGGGGCAGAGGCCTTCCCAGGCCCCTGAGAGTGCAGAGATGTCTGAGTTTGGTGGCTGCAGCTGAACCCAGGAGGGCAGGGCTCCCACCCCTCAAACTTGGAAGAGGGAAGTGCTTATACCTGTTCCCAGGTCACGCCAGCTCCATGGAGTGTCCAGCCCCAGCTGTGCCTCCCCAGCAGCCTCTGGCATCATGGCAGCAGCCACTCCAGATGAGCCACAGCTGCCATCAAAATCAGATCTTTGTGTATTAGTACATTTTCATGCCACTGATAAAGGAAAGAGACTGGGAAGGAAAATAGGTTCAATCGGACTTTCATTTCCACATGGCTGGAGGCCCCAGAATCATGGTGGGAAGCAAAAGGTACTTCTCACATAGCAGCAGCAAGAGAAAATGAGGAAGATGCAAAAGCAGAATTCCCTGATAATACCATAAGATCTCGTGAGATTTATTCATTACCACAAGAACAGTATGTGGGAAACTGCCCTGATGATTCAAGTTATCTCCCACCAGGTTCCTCCCACAACACACGGCAATTATTAGAGTACAATTTGAGATTTTGGTGGGGACACTGAGTCAGACCATATCATTCTGCCCCAGCCCCTCCAAATCTCATGTACTCACATTTCAAAATCAATCATGCCTTCCCAACAGTTTGGGAACCTCTGCCTACATTGCAATTGGAAAGTTTGGGAGTTTGAAAAGCTACACTTAGATTTCAGAAGATGTATGGAAATGCCTGGATGCTCAGGCAATGTTTACTGCAGGGCCAGGGCACTGGCAGGCTCAACACCATGTGGAAGCTGCCAAGGTTTGGGACTTGTACCCCCTGAGGCCCCAGCCCAAGCTCTATGTTGGCCCCTGTAAGCCAGAGCTGGAGCAGCTGGGGCACAGGGCACCAAGTCCCTAGGCTGCATAAAGCACAGGGCCCTGGTCCTGGCTGATGAAACCATTTTCTCCTAGGTCTCTGGGCCTGTGATGGTAGGAGCTGCTGGGAAGACCTCTGCCATACGCTGGAGACATTTTTTTCCCATTGTCATGGGGATTAACATTCAGCTCCTCATTACTTTGCAAATTTCTGCAGCTGGTTTGACATTCTCCTCAGAAAATGGGTTTTCCTGTTCTACCACATTATCAGGCTGCAAATTTTCCAAACTTTTATACTCTGCTTCACTTATAAAACTGAGTGCCTTTAAAGCAGCCAAGTCACCTCTTGAATGCTTTCTTGCTTATAAATTTCTTCCACCAGATACCCTAAATCATCTATCTCAAGTTAAAAGTTCCACAGATCTCTAGGGCAGGTGCAAAGTGTCACCAGTTTCTTTGCTAACATATAGCAAGAGTTACCTTTGCTCCAGTTCCCAAAAATTTCCTCATCTTCATATAAGACCACCTCAGCCTCGACCTTATCATCCATATAGCTATCAGCCTTCTGGTCAAAGCCATTCAGCAAGTCTCTAGGAAGTTCCAAACTTTCCCACATTTTCCTGTCTTCTTCTGAGTCCTTGAAACAGTTCCAGACCTCTGCCTGTTACCCAGTTCCAAAGTCGCTTCCACATTTTCGGGTATTTTTTCAGCAATACCCCACTCTACTGGTACCAATTTACTGTGTTGGTCTGTTTTCACACTGCTGATAGAAACATACCTGAGACTGGGAAGGAAAGGAGGTTTAATTGGACTTACATAAGTTCCACATAGCTGGGGAGACCTCAGAATCATGGCGAGAGGTGAAACGCACTTCTTACATGGCAGCGGCAAGAGAAGATGAGGGAGCTGCTAAAGCGGAAACCTCTGATAAAATCATGAGATCTCATGAGACTTATTCACTACCACAAGGACAGTATGGGGGAAACTGCCTTGATGATTCAAATAATCTCCCACCAGCTCTCTTCCACAACACGTGGGAATTAAGGGAGTACAATTCACAATGAGATTTGGGTGGGGACTCAGAACCAAACCATATCACTAGGGAATATCAAATTGTCCGACTGTCTTAATCCTGAACCTCTAAAGGGCAGATGCCCGATGGTATCAAATATGCAAAGATTTTATTAGGGAAAATACCTGCCTCAAAGAAAATGGTGATGTATCTGGAAAAGGCTGAGAGATCCAAGGACAGTGATACAAGTTTGATCATAAGTGAAGGAGAAAGAAAGACAAGGTTGGGTGGAAGCATGTAGACTGCTTCAAAGTCTAAGGAGGGTTTAACAAAAGCTCCAGGAGTCACTGAGCCTTGAGTGGGCTGTTAAAAGGACTCCCCAGTTTCCTAGGAATAGACCTTCTTTAGGTTCCCTTTGTGGTCTGTCACTGGCAGGCAGGAGCAAAGCAAACCTTGATGATCCAGGTGTGATGGATCCCTCTAATTTATCCCGCCATCTTCACATGATCATCTTGTCTTTGTGTATCTCTGTGTCTTAATTTCCTCCTTCCTGTAAAGGTACCATATATATCCAATTTACAGCCTACTCTCATCTAGTATGACTTTGTCTTAACTTGATTACATCTGCTAAAATTCTATTTATAAATAAGGTCTCATTCATAGGTTCCATGTGGACATAAATTTTGGGGAGACACTATTTAACCAAGAAAAATGACATTTGTATATACTTTTGAACAATGAAGAACTACAATGAAGATCTAAGATTACCAAAATGTCCTCTATATTTCCAAGAAAATAAAATAACTGGATACTTGCCGAGGAATTTTTATTTTCATTTTAACTGTTTTGAATATTTATTTAACTTTATATTAGAATCTTGAACTTATGAAGAGATATTTTTAAGTATATGAGAAATATGGGATAAATATTCACTGTGAAGTTATTTGATAAAATATTTTCACTTGGTACTCTACCAAGTAGGCAAAACAGCCACCACTCAATCCCTCCTTAGCTAACTTTACCTGAAATTATATTTTTGCTATATTTATTTGCTTATATTTTTACCTTTCAAAAATTTTGTATCTGCTTGTCTATCTCTCCCACTGATATTTCAGTTCCATTAAGGTAGGAACTTTGCCTTATTAAATAAAGATGAATAAATTAGGGAATAAATTAGAGGATCCTTAAAAAATCATTATCACCTATTTTCAAAAAGAACTACTGAAAGACAAGCAAATGTCAATCAATTGCTCAAGAAGCTTTCAATGTTATAGAGCAATAAATCTCTTATGAGCAAATAAAGTAAATTAAATAAAAATATATATTAACTCCATATTTTATTATGAACTCTTAGTAATAAAATTTAAAAATCATACTTCCTTTCACTCTTTCAATATAATAAATTGACTTATAAGTCATTTAAATAAATTAAGAAAGTTAAATAAACATTTTGAATCCATTAATATCTGGCTAAATGAAAACTACTCATAGACATTAAATAAAATTTCTTATTCCAGTATACCATGTATAGCATCTGGATTTGACATCTTAATCCTCACATTCATTTATATTTATTTATAAAAGCAATTTTTAAAGACATTTTGAATTTCTGTATACATTTTAAAGATCCCACAATCTCTTTAAGATTGTTTAATTTTTGTATATTTTATGTAGAGCAGAACTTCTTGCTTAGTCTTAATCACTGAGTCTATATTTTATCTCTTTTTATACCTCTAACACTGTGCTAGGTTCATAATATATAGTATAAAATTTTGGCTGTGTGTGGTGGCTCACATCTGTAATTCCAGCACCTTTTGAGGGGGAGACGAGAAGATCCCTTGAGGTCAGGAGTTCAAGATCAGCCTGAGCAACATAGTGAGAACCTGTCTCTATGAAAAAAGAACAAAAAAAACCAACCACGTATGGTGGTACATGCCTGTATTCCCAGATACTTGGTAAGCTGAGGCAGGAGGATCACTTGAGCCCAGGAAGTCGAGGTTATAATAAACTATAATCACACCACCACACTCTAGCAGGTGATAATGTAAGACTTTGTCTCTGAAAAAAGAAAAATAAATAAATTCTTATAGTGTTGATTTATTCTCCAGTTACAGAAGATTTTTTTTCTTGCTCGTTCTTCTAGTGGTAACCAACCCTATTGCAATTCTAAAATTACAAATAATGCAGTCATACAGTCTCAAAATGAATTTATAAATTTGGATTAAACTGCTAATTTATTAATATTTTCAAAGATATTTTAAAGTTTCATATTGTTATACACTATGGAACACTACAGAGTATTAAAATTCTTTATAATATTAATACATTAAAATATTTATGTAAATTCAAACATACAATAAAATCATACCTAACAAACCTAATACCTGCAATTGTAATACCTGCAATTTCATCACACATTTTTCTTTTTCCCACTGTCAGAATGGAGGAAGTATCTCTCTTAATTTCTAAAGCTAATCATCTGTTCTGAAATCCATGTTTTCTTCCCTCCTCTGATCTCATTTTGTGCTGCTCCTTCACGTGCTGTTGTATAGCTTTGGGTCAGTGTTTTCTGGTTATTGGTATATGTGATCTGATCACTGAGTCCCTTTGTCATGTGCCCACTGCATCATCTGCTTTGCTAAAATGTATGTCTTCATTCTAATACAAGTAATCTGTTTTGGTGAATCAAACACTGTAACCTTGCATAATGCTTCTACATGAGGCTCCAATGAAAAGGCAACCATACTTGGATAATGTTTACAAACTAGTCGAGAAGAATCACTGCCCTTCCATGAATCAACTTGGTAACAATTGGATGGCTTATTTTCTCAAGGTATGGTGTATTATATGAGTGATGGACTTGTGTACTTACTGTGCGAATTCTGACGAAGGTGTGTTGACATCAGCTTTTCAAGTTGTCTTATCTACTTCATTGTTAATGGTGGCTGCTTTCTGTTTGGTATTCATACAGGATTCAAAGATGTTCACACTAATGTATACTCTTTAAGTTTCCACTCTCTGCCTCTACACTAAACCTCTTTCTCTCTATCTACTAATCATTTTATTTCTAACCACCTGACCATCCAATCCAAACTAATGACTTCAAATATTCATATTTAGAGTCACTTTTCTTTCTGGAACTAAAAAAAGGGAGGCATGACAACAGTACTAATGAAATTTCTGCCCATAAGCAGGTTTTCTCATCTCTCTTCTGTATTTTAGGGTCATAACTGGATGGACTATAGGGTAAGAACTGTTTATTTTGAATTGGTACTTACATGCTGAGCATACAAAGGCTGAGAGAAAGTAGGGATGACAGATTTACAAATGCATCTAGGCTGATGTTCTCACTGCCTTACCTTAAGGTTTCACATTTTCCAAGTATGAAATATTTGCATGGAAGACTACTCTTTGTGCCTCAACAGCATTCTATAATACTTACTTTTATATGAGTCTGCTCTTTAACAAGTTATCTATTTTTGTCTGAAAATGACTTAATTAGGCTTCTTCATTAAATGATATTTTAACTGGATAAAGACTTTTAGGATGGCACTTCCTAACTTTTAACATTTTAAAGATAAATATCTTTTGGATTCCATTACTTCTGTTACAAAGTCAACTATTAGTATTATTTTCAGTCCACCGAAGGAGGTACATGTTTTTTTTTTTTTTTTAATAAGCCCTCAGGCTGATTTTTAAAATTTTCACTTTGTCTTTCACTAGTTTTTATGTGATGGGCCTAAGTATAGTTTTATTTGAATTTATCCTGTTTGGGGTCTTCATATCTTCTTCAATCCTCATCTTCAGGTCTTTAGTTAGTTTTGGAAAATTCTCAGTTCTTAACATTTTAACTATTTCTTCCCTCTTACGATCTCTTTCCTATTTATCTGGGTTTTGAACTACACGTTAGAACTTTTATCACATCCTGTATTTTCTTATGCTTCTGCTACTTAAGAGAACATATAGTTCCTTCTATTGAGCAGATAGTAGATAACATGAATCCAATAAGAAATTGAGATAATTCACAGCTGGTTTTTCTTAGTTACCCTTTATTCCCACGGTTTGCCTTCATGTGACCCATTGAAAGTAATGGACTCCAGCTTTCCTCTCATTCCAATTTCTGCCAAAAGTTTTCTCCAACCTCTCAGCCACCGTAGTTTTGATTCTGTACATACCTCAAAAGTTGAAGGGCCCAAAGTCCTTGGATGTTTTGGGTTTTCTTCTCTCCTGATATATGCCCTGTAATTTCCTGCTACCTTGGTGACATCCCAAAACATCTGAATAGATTTTAAAAATCATCCTGTTCATACTCTCTAGTGGAAGTGCTGGTCAAAATCAATCTAGTCACCATTACAGGAAGCAGATTGTTGGCAAAAAAAAAGTCAGCCCTTCCTATTTGCATGTTATGCAGCTGTAGATTCAACCAATCCCTGATCAAGAATATTGGGAAAAAATATATAAAACAACACAAATTTGAAAAATACATTATAACGATTTTGACATAGCATTTACATTGTATTGTGTTATACGTAATAGATGTTTTGAATGAGAAAATGTGCCTAGATTATTTGCAAATACTAACACCATTTTATGTAAGGGACTTGATGGATTCTGGCATCCAAGTGGGGGGTGGCAGGTGACGGGGGTAGGTTCTGAAACCAATCTTCTGTGAATACCAAGGGACTGAAACTGAAACGGGAGAGTTGCTTGATTCTCCTTGCAGGACTTGTGACAGGGGTGTGGCTCACCAGTTCGGTTCCCATGCTGCTCAAACCCCTAGCAGGAGGGGGAGCACGCAGAGGGGCAAGCGCGGAGGCCAGGAGGAGCGCTGTGGGCTCCTGCCCCACCGAAGTGTCTAGGGGTCACGGTGCCTGCCACCCCCGTGTTACAAAGCTCTTTCAGCTTTGCTCTCTGCAGATGGCTTGAGTGTTAACCAGCTCAGTGGCCCCTCTGCCTTTTCTAAAGGACAGAGTCAGTGTGACAGCTTTCTGTGTGCGGAACTCTTGCCCAGCATCTTGGAAACATCGGGTCACACACGGGCTTGAAGGATGAATAGGAGGTTTCGCTGAGTGGCGGAAGTCTCTCTCAGCAGCCTGGATGGGGAGCCAGAAGCGGGGGATGAACTGGGAAGGTGATCTACCCCTAGGGTCGGGCCACACGGTGACCGGGCTCCTCTCTCACCGCCTGGCGGAACGCCTCTCCGCGTTTAGCTGTACCTCCTCTTTCGTTCTCTGCCGCATCGTTCTGCCGTACATCTGCTCATCTGCGGGCTTGCTGGTGGGCTTCTGGAGCCTGGGATTCGCGGTTTACGTGGGTGCAGGATAGGAGGCGTGGCGGGCCAAAAGGCAATTTTTTGGGTGTAAAAACAGGAATGCCTGTCCTCATTTAGGGCCGCGCGTCTTCAGGCTTAAGGCTTGAGAGGAGCGTTGGTGGGGTGGTTTCCTGATAAACCACCCTCTTCTACCCAGTATTTCCCTGTCTCCTGTCGGTATCAGGACTACTATACAGTGCAACATTTAGAGAATGGGTTTGACAACGGGGAATCGCGAAATTGAGCCCTGGCTCTCTTATGTAGAAGCAGCTTTAGCGTTGTATTTAAGAGAATAAGCATTGAAGCCGGAGTGCTTTGGGATTGAATAGGGAGTCCCTTAGATACTTGATGTTTCTTTTTATTTTATATTTATTTATTATTATTTTAATTTTTTGCGACACAATGTCTCGCTCTGTTTCCCAGGCTGGAGTGCAGTGGCACAGTCATGGCTCACTGCCGCCTCAACCTCCTGGGCTCAAGCAATCTTCCCGCTTCAGCCTCCCAAGTAGCTGGGACTGCAGGTGTGTGCCACCACACCCAGCTAACTTTTATTTTTCTGTAGAGAGGAGAGGAGGTCTCCCTATGTTATCTAGGCTGGTCTTGAGCTCCTGGGTTCAAGCAGTCCTTCCACCTCAGCCTGGGCAAGTTTCCTAATGTACCTCTGCCTCATACCTTCATCTGTAACAAGGGAATGCTGTTAGCTTCTACCTCTTCTATTATTGTAGGGATTGATATGTTTAAGCAATTATGACAACATCTGACATTAAATAAACAGTTGGTAAACATTAGGTTATTATTGCCCAATATGCTCATTGGTAAAAAGGGGATAATAATGACTTGCTAGTAACACTGCTTTAAGAAATGGAGGTTTTAAATTGGGTGCAGTATGAATCTGTAATCTCAGCCACGAGGGAGGATGAGGCAGGAGGATCTCTTGAGCCTAAGAATTTTAGTCCAGACTAGGCAACACAGTAAGAACCCATCTCAAGAAAAGTAGAAGCTTTAATATAAAAAAAATCTTTTTTTCTGAAGCTTGGTAAACAGTATATACTATTATATAATATAGAGCATAATAAGTGCAATAATATAGAGCAATAATAAGTGAATGATGTCAGAAATTGTTTTCCCTTTCATAGTATCCCTGAACTCCTTTATGTTTCAGTAGATTACACTGTCAAATTGAGAGTTAAAGAAGGGCTGATTGATGCTCTGATCCTTATTTTTAAGATGATTACTTGTCATTAAAATCAAATTAGAAATTGAATAGTGTCTCATTGGAAAGCACTTTTTCATAACTGCATGACTGATCATGCACAAGCTAAAGAAAAATTGTATTTACTTTTCAAGTCAGAGGTCAGAGATCTGTAGGCAGTTATATTTTTAAAGAAAGTAACTGTAAAAATGTTATGCATTGATAAATTTATTATTTTATTAATAGTTGTAAATGTTCTTTGTAAGTAAAAAGTAGTAAAGTTTCTCATAATAATAGACATTATGACACAAGAATTACATTATATATACTTTCGTCTAGCCTCATAATTACTATAACTATAGAATACTAAATTACAAATCAGTGTTACCATGAAAAATGATCTTTTCTTGACACTATGTTTTGCAAGAATTTTATTAGTCTTTGAAGAAGCTCATCAAATGTGCAAACAATTAACCTCCGAGAGGATAATAGATTTTGGATAGAAAAAAAAAAAAACGATGACAAGAACAACAACAACAAAATGTGTGTAATGATGTATCTGTAACTTCTGCATTTAAGGTCAGAGAAAAAAACCACAGTAATTTATATATATTGTCCAATAATTAAAAATTCAAAACATAAACCAGAACAGTTCAATTCAGGATGTTAAACATAGAAATTAGAAGACAGGTATTAGAAAACTGTATATAGATCTTACCTAAATTTATTTTATCTTAAATGTAACCTAAAAATAGAAGGCACAAAATAAGAGGTTAACAAAGTACAATTTATTGTAAAATTTCAAAATATAAAAAGGAAAAGAGCAATATAACCACCACCCTATGCCATTACTTAGGTTAAGCAAATTACAAATATATGGATTAAGTATCCTTGTGTGCACCTAAACAAGCTCATTCCTCACTCAAACATTTACCTTCACGAGAGCTAGCCAATCTCCTAAATTTGGTAGTTTTTATTTACATGCATGTCTTTAAACATTTACTTCACTTAATTATATACTTAAACACTACATAGTATTTTTGCATATAACTTTAATAATGTGTTTTAAATTTAATTTATATTTTACGTTCTGGGAAATAATGTTTTTTACATTATACAACTAACCTATTTCAGTCAATAACTATATGCCTTATCCATGCTGATATATGTGGTTTGAGGTAGTTTACTTTCACTGCTATATATTTCATTTTATAGATGTGCCATAATTAATTATTTATTTACTTGTTGATAGTATTTGCTTCCAATATTTTGCTTCCCAAACAGTAGACACCAGCCATGTGTAGTACTGCGTACTTGAACTGTACTCCTGTGGCTGAAGCACTGAATATTTACCTTTATTTAATTTTAATAAATACAAGTATAAATTTAAATAGTCACACATGCCTAGTGACTATGACAGTACTAAGTACTACACTACAAAGGTACTATACTACTAGTGGTACCACTGGAATAGATGTCTTTGTCACTTGGGCTGCTAAACAAATCACCATAGGTAGAGATTTAACATCAATTCATTTTTCACAGTTCTGGGGGCTGGAAATCAGAGATCATGATACCAGCATATTGGGTTCTGGTGAGAGCCCTCTTCAAGGCTGCAGACTGCTGACTTTTTGTATTCTCATGTGCTAGAAGGAGACTGAACTAGCTCTACAGTTTCTTCTTATAACGGCACTAATCCCATTCATGAGGGCTTAACCCTCATGATCTCTTTTTCGCACAAAGACTGCATCTCTAAATACTATTTTATTGGGGATTAGGGTTTCATCATATGGATTTGGAGGAGACACAGTCATTCAGTCCACGATAATAGGTATATTTATCTTCAACTTTACTATTTTAAATTGCTTGAAAAGTGTTCAATTTAAATTTTCTCCAGCACATATAAGAATACCTGTTTTATTTTCATATCTTCACCAACTCTTGGTATTATCAGTCAAAATGATGAGTTCAAAATTGTTTGCCTTTTAAAATAGATTTTTTTGAGATGTAGCTTCTTTCTAGCAATAAAGTATTATTTCTTATGATTATTAGCTATTTGATTTTCTTTCCTATAAATTTTCTATTTATATTATTTGCTAATTTTCTTCTTGGTTTATTTTTCTTATTGATTTATGAGAGCTTTAAACACATTATTAAAATTAATCTCTCTTTAATTATATTTCAAAGCATGCCTTCACTTTTCTGGCCTGTCATTTACTATTTAATTATATATTTAGGCTGAGAAGACTACAAAGAAGTCAGGTAGTTTAATTAATCAAAATTTCATGAGGTTTTGCTTTTAGGGTCTTTTTTAAGAAATATTTTTCTAATTCCAGGTCTTCAAAATCTATTCTCCTATATTTTCTTCTAAAATAATAATATATTATATTTTCTATTTCATGATTTAACTAAATTGAAATTGACTTATGCATACATTATGAAAGATAAATCTAATTTGATTTTAATTTATACAGAAAACATTTGTTTCGACACCTTTTAATTGAACTTCTACTGTGTTCCCACTGATTTTGCAAAACCGTCTTTCTCATACATCAAATTTTCGGATATTCATTGATTTACTTCTTGTGCTCAGGTCTATTTTTCTTTGTGCACCAAATATTGGATAGTATTACTTGTTCTACTTTTACAATTATTGATAAAAGGCAAAAAAAAACAAAAAACAAAAAAAACAGTGCCCTCCATCTTTTTTTTTTTTTTTTTTTTTTTTTTTTTTTTTTTTTTTTTT
>NC_045455.1:27097304-27135310 GCF_002776525.5 Piliocolobus tephrosceles
TTTTTTTTTTTTTTTTTTTTTTTTTTTTTTTTTTTGAGAGGGAGTCTCGCTCTGTCGCCCAGGCTGGAGTGCAGTGGCGCGATCTTGACTCACTGCAAGCTCCACCTCCCTGGTTCACACCATTCTCCTGCCTCAGCCTCCCATGTAGCTGGTACTACAGGCGCCCAACACCGCGCCCAGTTAATTTTTTATATTTTTAGTAGAAACAGGATTTCACCGTGTTAACCAGGATGGTCTTGATCTCCTGACCTCGTGATCTGCCCGTCTCGGCCTCCTAAAGTGCTAGGATTATAGGTGTGAGCCACCGCGCCCAGCCTACCTTTTCCTTTTTAAAAAATTGATTTGGCAAATAGGATAGGACAATCTTAAGATTTATTTAAAACCATTTTGTATATTCCCTTACTTGTGGTGTTCTTGGTTCCAAGCATCTTAATGTTACTGGAACTCAGGGTCTATAAACAGGAAGACAGCAGCAGCCCCTAAACAATGACTGTGGAAACGTAGATATATGAAAGACCAGAGTCACTGTCTTGAAAGGAAACAATTGTGAGCAGTTAGTTTACTCCAGAACTTTCCTGTGAAACCAGACTAGATCTGTTCGTTATGGTGATTTATCTGAAATCACAGCCTTGCTAAGTTCCCTTTTGTCCTTGCCACATTCCTCTCACCTTGGTAGGGAGTTTCTTCTTGTCACGTTTTTGTTGAAAACACTAGCACAGGAATGCTTATTTTTCAGGCTGCTTCTGAAGAACTGGATGAAAACAGCAGCTGCAAACCCTTTGTTCCTTAATATATCTACATTCCGCTTGCTTCTCACTCACATGCAAATATGAACCACACACACACACACACACACTCCCCCAACTAGTGCACACAGATAAATTATTTGGAATTTCTGATTAAAAAAACACTGAATTTATCAAATAATTAATCACATTGCTTCTTTTTCTCCAGGAACCTGTATCTCCACTTTTACTCAGTTCTATTTTAATCATTCAATTAAAAATATCTTTTTATATTAAAAGTCATGCATGTTTTATTAGATTTATTTGTAGGTGCCTTTGACTTTTGTTGCAATTACTGGTGGCATTTTGTTACCAATTTAAAAGAACTGAATTTGCACTCATCTAATATTTACTATCATTGCTAAACTCTCTTACTTGATATCTTTCTTTAGATTCTCTTTGTATTTCTAAGTAAATTAACATAAAATTTGAGAATGATAGTTCATTTTCTCTTAAATTATTGTATTCCTGTAACTTTTCTTAGAGTGATAAGATATTAATGAAATTATTGAATAGATTTTGTGATACAAGGTTGAGCACTGTTTATAAGTTTGTGATTTTTAAAAATTTACTATTTATATTAATCTTTTGTTAAATGTGATTTGTAATTTAACTTGTAGGTGGTGATTTTGCTTTACAGAAAGTCTAATTTTAAATTTATTAGCACTCATTTCTGTCATATATGTTCCATCTGTTTAAGAGATTCGGCCATACACTGATGTAATAAGCATAGTTTCTATAATTTCCTAATATGTTAAAGTTCTACTAAGTGAGGTATTAAGAAAATGTAATTATTACACTTATTAAAATCTATTTTTAATTTTGTTTTATATAATGCAATTTATAATAGGTGAAAATAATTTAGAATCCTTGATATTCCTGGTAGATTAAAAACATTTTCATGTTACACACTCTTTGTTTGCAATATTAATTTGTACTCTAATTTTATTTTTTTAGTCACATTCATATGACTATGTAGGTTTCCTTTCTTTCATATTTGCATGAAATTTATTTTGTAATTTGATCTTACGTAAATAACTTATAGTGATTTAAAAAATATTTACTCTTTCAAGTTTGGTCTTTGTATTAGTTTGTTTTCACACTAGTATAAAGAAATACCACCCAAGACTGGGTAATTTACAAAGAAAAGAAGTTTAACTGACTCACTGTTCCATATGGCTGGGGAGACCTCAAGAAACTTACAATAATGGTGGAAGGGGAAGCAGGCATGTCTTACATGGCAGCAGGTGAGAGAAAAAGAGAGAGAGACAGAAAGAGAGAAAGAAAGGGAAAGAGAAGAGCTCCTTATAAAACCATCAGCTCTCATTAGAACTCACTATCACAAAAACAGCATGGGGAAACCAACCCCATGATCCAATCACCTCCCACCAGTGCCCTCCCTCAATATGTAGGGATTATGGGAATTACAAATCGAGATTAGAGTTGGGTGGGGACATAGAGTTAAACCATATCAGTCTTTTAACTGTAGAGCCTTTTAACACTAGATTATTAAAATACTATGCTAATAATATAATTGAAAGTATTTTTAGTTTATTATGTACCCTCTATTTATTTGATTTTTTCTATGAATTTTTCTCTCAATCTCTTTTGTTCCAGTTAATTTTTAAACATACTTTTTCTGCATTACATCTTTAGAAATTATACATGCAACATTTATTTTATTTATTGCCCCTCAAAGCTATACTTATTTAAAAGAATAAAAATTATTCATATTTTTACACTGCTTATAGATGTTTCAAAGATTTTTGGAGTCATCAACTTCAGTTGCCGTTTGAATTTTAAATGTAATTGATATCCAATAGTAGACTTACACGATTTCCCACTAAATTAATCATTAATATTATTGTTTGCATAGTTGATTAATATTTACATTTTCCACACTTATTCCTATACTTCCCATTGTCTTTCACACCTTAGATTTTAAGTCCAGGCTTAATTTCCTTATTTTAAGAAATGTTATTTAAAAGGACTTTGGATTTGAATGTTTTTCCTAGTTTGTCATTTCATTAAAGTTGAAACTTTTTAAAAGCCTTGGATTTAAAAAGCATCCCAGGTTGTGCTTTCCAGATAATGTGGCCACAGGGCCTTTTTTTCTATTCCTGTTTTAACTATTTACTAAAGCCTGTTTATTTTATAGGTGAGAAAAGCCTTATCTTTATTTTAAAGATAAGAAAACAACACATTCTTCGCTCCTTTTTTCCTCCCTTCCCTTCCCTCCCTCCCTCCCTCCCTCCCTTCCTTCCTTCCTTCCCTGTCTCTATTTCTCTCTCTCTCTCTCTCTCTCTCTCTCTCTCTCAATACTGAGTGTGTCTTACTTTCTTCTGAGTGTTTTCAGACAATTTTTGAAAATATATTTTACCAGTATTTGGAGGGTTTTTTTTTCAGGGTTTTCAGGATATTTAGTACATCATCTTATTAGAAACAGTAAGTTTTGTCTAACCTATTAGGATTATGTACTTCACACATCTCTGATTATTCATATGTAAATAATTTTCTTAATCTGAAATCTATTCAATTTCTTAATCTGAATGAAAGGTGAATGCTAGTATTTTTTTCTTAATGTTTAAGGTATTCCAGCCATAAACTTCTTTTTGTCACCTTCCTGTTAATTTAGCTTCAACATATTCTTGTTCTTCGCATTTGTCATAAAATGAAATATTCTTCTTATAAAGCTACATTGTTTGCATTTAGAGTATTTGTATTTAGATGGCATTACTGAAAGCCCCAAATCAGAGTTATAGCAAGTGCAATGCTAGTCAAATGGCTGAGGCTAATTGTTGATAGTAACAAGATTTCTTCCTATTGCATTTCTTTTAAAAACTGCATTTATTACTGGACATCAAGATAAAACTGACAACTATAATAAAGAGCTAATAAAAGAGATGTACTGAGGATGCCATTCTGTATCTCTCTGTACACATAATTCAATTCTAAAAATTGAATTGAAGTCTTCCCCTAGCTTTTTCTGAAGCGGAAAACCATACATGAAACCCCAATAATGTCCTTAAAGTATAACATATTTTATAGTAATTTGAAGTTAAATTAGCACTTTTACTTCAATGATTTCATGTGATTTGATTCTGATTATCTTTGTAATGTAGACAAATGGAGGCATTCTTGTTATTTGTAGGATTGAGAGACCTGAACTTCAGAAACGAAGATCAAATCCTCAGAGATTCTTACTTCTGTAAACACAATAAGGGAAGAGGTTTTGGGGTCTCTGTCTGCTGCATATTACAGAACAGCAAATTTTTCAAGTCTACTGTGCTTTTAGGCACATTCTGCAGGGGTTTAATAAGGAGATCTAATAGAATGATTCTAACATGCCAAATGCATATTCTTTTAGCATAACGGGGCAACTAATCAATAAGGTAAATGTACTGTTATGCTATCAATTTGAATTTAGTAATCAAATTCAGGATGAGAAGTCATGTTGAAAGCCACAATACTTTCTGTACGATCAGAGTTAAATGTACCAACTCACAAAACTGAATTTTTAAAATACTTTTGCTTCTATTATGCATTTGAATAAACACTTTCTACTGAAAGTATCAATGTGGCTATTTTATATATAGAGTAACACTAACATTTTTAAAAAACTTTCCTCCATTCTTGATTCCTTGTCATTTTCTAATTTTTAAAAAATCAAACCACATGGCAACAGCAACTAAAATGACTAAAAATGAAATACAGTAACACTCTAATGGTAGTATCAAATTTTGTGAAAAATTTCAGATATTTGAGAAAATGACAAAGGTATGTGTGAAATCTTGTTTTTTTTTTTTTTTTTTTGATCTGAAGAAATAGTAAAATCATTTAAAATATTAACAAAGAGAAGAAAAGAACCAGTGAAAATGTAGAGTTAAAAAAGGGAACAGGGTTAGGCGCAGTGGCTGCTGACCATAATCCCACTACTTTGAGAAGCCAAGGTGGGAGGATGGCTTGAGTCCAGGAGTTCAAGAGCAGCCTGGGCAACAAAGTGAGACCTTGCTTCCATAAATAAATAAATAAATAAATAAATAAATAAATAAATAAATAAATAAATAAAAATTAGTCAGGAGTAGTGGCATACACTTGTAGTCCCAATAATTCAGGAGGCTGAGGTGGGAGAAGGATCATCTGAGCCTGGGAGGCAGAAGTTGCAGTGAACCATGTTCACACTGTAGAACTCCAGCCTGGGTGACAGAGTGAGACCCTATCTCAAAACAAAACAAAAAAAGGAAAAGATTCTTTTATTGAGGATGTGAAATATACCTTCAGGTCTTACATTTTAAAACAAAAAGTACCAAAAAATTATAGTTTCCTAGCCTTTCCCTTATTTACAAATATCTTCCAATTTTTCTCCCAGGAAATTATGTTTTCCATCATTGAAGCCATCTTCTATTGAGAGGAACTAAATAGGTATGTTAATAAGGTGAACATAGTGACATCATAGTCCTTATTTTTACACATCATTAAACACTAAGCCATTGGTTATCATCATTTTTAAATGTGTATTAAATATCTGAATCTCAAATTATAAATCAACTATATATAAAACAGCATACTTTATCTTTCATTGCTTGATGAGATTACTCAATGAAAAATCCTGAAAGTAGATTATAATTATTTTCTCTTTGTTGACATGCAAACATAAATAAACTGTATGCCAGTTTAGTAAAATCCATGTAAAATTTTATGTAGTATTAATTATAAAAACATATATATGTGTGTGTAGTATGTATGTGTATGACACATAAATGGAAAATACGTCAAATTAGTATTAGTTAGATTTCACTTTTCATATCTGTAAAAGTAAAAAATTTTACTGGGAATGTAAAACCCATAGACTGTGAGTGGAAATGCAGATATCTGCTATATGATCCAGTCATTCCACTGGAACATAATTACCCAAGAGAAATGAATATACATACAAAGATTTTACATGAATATTCATGGCAGTGTTATATATAATAGTCCTATACTGGAAATTACCCAAATGGCTGTCAACAAGTGAATAAATAAGCTAAGTATACTAAATCCATGTGAAAGAATGCTACTTAACAATAAAAGTGAATAAACTATGGATATATGCAACAGCAGGATAAATTTCAAAATAATTTTGCCAAGTGAAAGAAGCAGAGAAAAAAAGAGCAGGTACTATATGTTTCTAAATATCTCAAACTCTGGAAATGTCAATCTAATCTATAATGACAGAAAGCAGATCAGTTGTTACTGGTACTAGAGTAGAAGAAAGGGAGTAAGACAGAGATGGACATGAGAAAGAAATTCCAAAGGACCATGAGATAGCTGTTGGGACGCTTGGATATATTCACTATTTTGATCCTAGTGACAGTTTTGGTATGCATACTTACGCAAACATTTACCAAAGTGTATTCTTTATGTATATGCAGTTTACTATGTCAATAACACTTTAATAAAGATGGTATTTAAAAATATATATAGAACAAAGTCAAAATGTCACAGCCTCCACCCACTTCTCAGCTTCTCAGATGGGATTCAAGAAGAGCTTATTCAAGAAAGACAACACCTTTATTTAACTGATGTGTAGTCTCCTAACAGTGTAATCTCCTAACAGATGTTGGTGGAAATCTCTCTGACCCATCTCATAGGAGCCTAAAGAGTAAATCTGGTTAGTTACCCACACAGGCTGCTGCTGTTTGTCTTGAGTATTTTTGTTCTACTCCATGAGGACAGCTGCCCTAGTGGGTACTGTGCTGCTTTTGCATGGTAGTGCCCTTCCTGTTACTAGAACTTCCTTCCCCTGGTGACATCTATCACAGATGGGCTGTCTCAGGCAGGATGGGGCTACAGGATGGAGAAACCACTTCAGCTATTTTAAGCAGAAAGAAATTTACTACTGAAAGATTAGATTGTAATAACTTATTAGAAGGGCTAAAGAAGTAGATTCCAGACTAAATCTCCCAGAAATTAACCTTCAAGGGAAGTTCCTGATGAGGAAGTTGGAATTAAGAGGCTATCATTGGGACTCCTAACATCAATTTCATACTATCGTTCAGTATGATCTGAGGATTAGGAAGACACTGCCTCTGTAACCTGAAATGACTCTAAGCATTGTCAAAGCCAGTGATGGGAAGCTTCTGCAAATTCCTCAATAATCTTATTCCTGCAAATGAGCAGGGAGAACATGAAAGTGTAGCAAGATTGACTCTGTCTTATCTTTGGCCTTTCAGGTATGATTGGGGGTATTTTTATTTGGTGGAACCTGATTTACCTTCAAATCTCTTGATATTTCCCAAAGTCTAGAAGTATAGACATATATATATATATAAGACAAATCTTAATGATAAACCCCATGCTGTGCTCTGAATTTTCCAACAATGCAGGCTTTGTCAGTAAGTCACGTTTATCTCCCTAGCACTCAGCTATTCTAGGGTGAATTCTCATGTTCCATAGAAGTTGACTTGAAAGAGTTTGGCAGAATATGTTTCCTAAAATGGCACAACAATAACTCCCATTCCACATGCCCTATTGCAATGTGACCTTGACATTCCCCAATTAAGAGATGAAGTCTATTTCATCTCTTTTTGAAAATGTGCTGTCCCTGTGATTATTATGACCCATAGAACTCAAAGGAAATGGCATTCTGGGACTTCTAAAACCAAACATTAAGACAGCTTAATAGTGTCCAACTTTGTGTTCTGGGGTAATCATGGCAGCATGTAAGAAGTTGCAAAACCACCATGCTGTGAGAAACCCAAAGGTAGTCACATGGAGAGGTCATGCAGAGACAGAGAGAAAGAAAAGAGAGAGAGAGAGACAGAGAGGGAGAGAGGATGCCCAACCAGTTCTGAGCTATTCTAGTCATTTCAGCTGAGGCAGAGACATATGAGTAAAGAAGCCATCTTAAAAACTCTAGCCCCAGTGTCAGTCCGTACAGAACAGAGAGAAGCCATTCCTAATGAGCACCACCAAAATTTCAGAAATAGGAGCAAATAAATGATTGTTGTTTTAAGCACCTTCAATTTTTAGTAAAATTTTTAGTATAATAAAATGTACGTGAAGACTAAGCTCTGATTTTTTTTATCATGCACAAATTCCTACCTAAGGGGTCTAGGGAGTCATGCCCTACAAGCCAAAAATTCTAATCAGATGGGTTTTATTTGACTGTATATATTGTGACTCACTTTTCCATCTGACTCTTGCATAACATTACGAGACACGGAAAAAATATTTAACCCCAAAATATATTCCCTTGTCATACCTTGAAATTGCCCTGCAAAGTCTCTTGTGGGAAAAATCCACATCCTACAGAGAAGCCCCTTTCCCCCTTTGTTTTCCTTCCTTTCTTTCCAGATCCAGGAGATAATCAACTAAGAGTCAGGCACCCTTTTAGGCCTGATGATGAACATTTTACAACCTACTCTCTCTCTGAAGTCTGCTATCTGAGAGAATCCTCTGCACAGTGAAACTTGGTCTCCACAATCCTTTATCTTAACCTGAACATTCCTTTCCATTGATCCTAGGTCTTCAGATAAACTCAACTAACTGTCAATCAGAAAATGTTTAAATTTGCCAATAACCTTGAAGCCCCCGCTTTGAGTTGTCCCGCCTTTCTGAATCAAACAACGTATTTCTTAAATGTATTTGATTGATGTCTCATGCCTCCCTAAAATATATAAAACCAAGCTGTAGCCCAACGACCTTGGGCACATGTTCTCAGGACCCCCTGAGGGCTGTGTCATAGGCCATGGTCACTCATATTTGGCGCAGCATAAATCTCTTATAATATTTTACAGATTTTGTCTCCTTTCATGGACATGATTATAACATGGTAAATAAGAAACTGATATTTTAATAACAGTGAGTACATTTTTAGGTATTTTATAAGGTTAGATTAAAATATATTCTATAAGCATTCTATTATGAATTAAAGTGTTTCCAACTTTTTTCTTAATGTTCCAGCCTATGATTGGAACTGATATTCCTTATCTGAACTATCGATTCTTACAAATTCGTGACTTTATAAATTCAGTATCGAATTATATAATTAGGAGTAAAATTTTATTTGCAACTTCTATTACTACCACTATATACAGTTAAGAAAATAGACTATATTTTACCTCAGCTGTATTTTAAGATGAATAAAATTTGCAGTTGATAAGTAGTGTTAACTCCAGTTGCCTAAATTAAAAGAAGAGCTTTAAAAGCTTCATCAATACTAGCTTTCCTTCACCTAGCAGTCCTGAGCAAATGGGAAGTTATGGTCACATGCTTAAAATACAGTTCATGTCAGGGAAGATTCACTTAGTTCTTGGGAAGTGTAATACATTCAAGGAACAACTGTTTTTAAAGTTAGAAAGTCTGTGCATATTTAAATATTTTAAATTCAATAGAGTAAAATGAATCAATTTTAAATAAATTTAACTGCAGTCCTTTACTGGCAAGAGGTCTATTGAGTCAAAGAAGATGACTGGATCAGTGTAATGACTGGTTCTCTTGAGGCTAATGCAAAAGCTTTAGCTTTCTCTTTTCTTAGGATCATTCACTAAGAAAGCCTGCTTAAGCACAAACTGACTTGTGTTGGCAGCGAATTTCTGAATCCTGACACGACAGGAATGAATATCTTCTTTTAAATCTTCTTTCTTCTGGCGTGTCTGAAAAATCCAGCATTAGCCTGAGGAATAAAGTCACCAAACATTGCTGTATTCCCAACAGAAAGAAGCTGCTCTGGGAGAAGTCTGTACCATTTAATTGGAGCAAATTTGACAAGACTCGCTTCCTCTTGTCACAGGCTAATACTCTCACCATGTTCTGAGTGATCTTTGAAAAACATATTAGTGCTCCAGGCCACTCCCTGCCCCTCCCTATAGATAAGGCTGAATAGTTTGGAAGTTATCATTGAAGGACTGAGCTGACAACTTCAGATAAAAGTGTTTCTAATTTACAGGACTGAACTGGGAGGGGACGGGCTGACTGTGAGGCCAGAAAAAGAAAGCAAAGGTTGAGGGAAATTAGCCAGAAGTTCTGCAGAGGAATTCTCCATTACACCTTTCTTATCTGGTTTCTTAAAAGTTTGTCTAACTCTAGCTAGCAGAATCTAAGAGAAATGTATTGTTAATGTAGCATTTAGAAAGCAACAATAATGAATACATGTGAAAAAGACCCTGTAGATCGCAAATTCTGGGAAAATCAAGAAAACAGCTGATGATTGCTGGGACAATTATTGTCTTCCAAGTATTGCTAATTTTGCTGCAATGCAGTTAGGCAAATGCTCTATCTCCTTAATTCTAAAACAGCTCTCATTTTAAGAGACACTTCATAATGGTTTTACAGGGGATTTGGGAAATCTAGAAATTTATTTATTTACTTATTTATTTTATTTTATTTTATTTTTTGAGATGGAGTCTCGCTCTGTCGCTCAGGCTGGATGGAGTGCAGTGACCCCATCTCTGCTCACTGCAAGCTCCGCCTCCCGGGTTCAAGCCATTCTCCTGCCTCAGCCTCCCCAGTACCTGGGACTACAGGTGCCCACCACCACGCCCAGCTAATTTTTTGTAATTTTAGTAGAGATGGGGTTTCACTGCGTTAGCCAGGATGGTCTCGATCTCCTGACCTTGTGAACTGCCCACTTTGGCCTCCCAAGGTGCTGGGATTACAGGCGTGAGCCACTGCGCCCGGCCAGAAATCTAGAATTCTACCTAAAAAGCTTAAGCATTTTTCATCTTATTTCAGTTCTGCAGTTTTAAAACGCATGCTATTGGGATGCATCCTAGTTGCACTGTAAGAGATATATTAAGGTTTTGGATCTTTCATTTAATTGAGCTTAAAACCCATTTCTTTCAGTGGAGAACATCAGCTGAGTCACTACACTTGTTCTACATTCTTCTTCAGCATGTTTCTACCCCTTTTCCTAGCCAGTGAAGACTGTGCTTCACTCTGAGGATTTTAATTGATTTTTCATGATGTATGCTTAGTGATTTTTACTGATAGAGTCTATGTTTACTATATATGAGTAAAATTTAACACTACTTAAGATATTGTGTGCATTTATTTAAATCATTTGTACTAATTTTTTATTCAACACAGAATTCGTATGGGATAGAGTTATATATACACAAGCATAACACTAGCAACAAATTAATGATAATAATAAATGTTTAGAAAGATCTAAAATTCCTGCATAAAGTATAAAACAGAGACTAGCTCTTCATATTTAAAATAAACAACACACTCCATAGTTCCACATGACCTACATATTACTGAATAGATAGCTTTCCTTTAATTAGACCTGTGTATTTACATTGAGTGTAAAATACAGTTTTTTAAGTAGGATATATTAAACATGCTACTTCTACAATTAAAAATGGAAATTATTTTAATAATAAAACCAGCAAAGATTGAAAGAAGGAACTATTTCAAGTGTTAAATTAAAACAAAATCACCAGAACCCTTTCAACAATATAAGTGACAAAATATTGAGAGGAAAATACACATAATGTAGATTGAATCATACTTCGACTGGTTTTCCAAATGTGCCTCCCTTCAAGATTCAGCCCACTTTTTATTCTTTCACCATTGCAGATTAAACCATTAAAGTCTTTATTCATCTGTGAGTCTGATAGAGTATCTTATAAAAAACATGAACACATCCAGAGACAACATTTTCATTAAATAACACTTAAGTCAGAATTACTCAGCAGAGGTTTGATGACTTACTTTTCTCAAAGACATTTATGAAGAAACCAGCTCACACATGTTTACGTTTGTTTTCATAAAGTATATAATTACCTTGGCATCAGGAATTTTAAGTAGTACTTTAAAAATTTTGTGTTTTTAACACTACTCTTTAGATAAGTTAGTGTCATACTGACTCTTAATACATAGCTTTACATGCTTAATTGAAAGCTGCTTTTTATATTTTTTTTTTTGGGGGGGGGGGATGGAGTCTCGCTCTGTTGCCCAGGCTGGAGTGCAGTGGCCGGATCTCAGCTCACTGCAAGCTCCGCCTCCTGGGTTTACGCCATTCTCCGGCCCCCGCCTCCCGGGTAGCTGGGACTACAGGCGCCTGCCACCTTGCCCGAGAGATTTTGTATTTTTTAGTAGAGACGAGGTTTCACTGTGTTAGCCAGGATGGTCTCGATCTCCTGACCTCGTGATCCTCCTGTCTCGGCCTCCCAAAGTGCTGGGATTAGAGGCTTGAGCCACCGTGCCGTGCCCAGCCTATATTCTTTATATATACCAAATGTAGCAAAAGTAAAATAATACTTAACTAGTTCTAAAAAAAGTTAAATTGTTTATGTAACATTAATCTCAACAGGTAATCTAATTGGTACACTAATAAATAATAACCACACTCAAAAAGGTTTTTTTAAATATAAACAATCTTGATTTTTAAAAATTTGTAAATTTTTGTAGTGTAAATCCTCACATGATGGCCACTTCCAAGCTGCCATCCTGACATTATCGAACATTGAGTATGGAAAAGATGAATACTGAGATGGTCTGAGTAGGCTTCAACACAATGCTGGGTAAGTCCTTAAACACAAACTTTGCAAGCAATTACAATTATTCCATACCTGACATGTCTGCTTCTACTGTTATAACTTTCTATAATTATTTATAATTTTATGGTATTTGTACTAATAAACTTTTAACAGATCATATGAGATAACAATCACATATAAACTAACCAAATAAACCAACCATATAACTAACAAACAACGTATTAAACCAAATACCATCATCATTTTTAGGTTGCTCTTTATCTTTGCATCTATTTCTCTGCATTTTACTCTTACAAAAATATTTTTTCTGCCATTTATTTAGTGTTTACAGCAATTAAAATACATCATTTTTAATAATAACTTGAGAATGTATCTTGAGGCCATTGAAGATTCCTTGATGTGTCAAAGTACCAGATAGGGGTAATTATTCAATATGTAAAGGATTTGGGGCACAAGAACTTTAGTGAGTGACAATAATATTCCATTTGCGGAAAGTTATATTTTTGAAAAATGTAATAGTGGAAAAAACACCTTGAAACATAAATATTCATCATTTTCATAGTTTTACTCATTTGATCTTACAGTATTACCGAAATGTCACTTGAGAGGGAATAGAACAAAGTCTATTAACCTAATTTCATCATAACTAAAGAGTAATACAAATGTAAGTCCAAAAATAGATTAATGGCATTCTTACTTTAATACAACCGCTTTTTATATATTTAAATTAAAGTCAAGCCATAAAATAAACCTTTCAAAATTGCACATTAAATAATATTTATTCCACATTCCATACACATATATTTGTATGTTTTGAGTTCTGTATCTCTCTGGCTTGAGAATAATTTGTGAATTATGCTTTCTTCCAAACTTGTCTCCTTATATCTTCAAATCCATAGTCTGGACTTCATTATAGCACCATCTCATACGTTGTTTTATAACTCTCCAGGTCCAGACCATTTTGTAGAGGCCTTGTCCCGGACTTAAGTTTTAAAGGTTTAAAATTCGATCTCAACCCAAATGCCTTTGACTCATTCTCTATGTTGTAATTCCTTCTGGAGTTAATTCCACTAACTCCAAGATATGCTCAATTCTCTTTACTCCAGTTTTGTTTACTGGCATTATTGTCATTGCTAAATAAATTTAAGAGCAACAAAGTTAAGAAGCTCTGGGAAGTGGGGCCAGGTAGTGGACCTAACACCAATCTCTGGGTACTTATACTAAGGCTTGAAATCCTTCGGATTGGTTTTGTTTCATTGTTGGAAACAAGTATGTGAGGTTCTACTGTAGAAAGAATATATATATATTACATGTGTATATATGTATTTTATATGTGTATATATATAATGGAGTGACCTTGAGAAAGCTGTACAACACCTATGAATTTCTTTTCTACATGAAAAGAAATAGCACAAAAATGACAAGTGCCAAATATCCTCAAATAATAAAATGTGTTTAAAACACTTGAAGTTCTTGCTCCTTTCAGAGTTTGCCAAGATATGTGACTTCATTTTATTATTTGGCAGAAGGCTACCCTTCAGTAATATGTTGAATGTTGGAAGATAGTCCCTGAACAATTTTTTACATTCAAGAATGTCTAGCAGGAATGGAATTTTTTTTGACAGATTTATGATTTAATGCCCTATTTCTGAGGACTGAGTCAAATTCTTTTAGGGATACAAAAAATAAAACTCCACATTTATTAAGACCAATTCATATAAAAAAAACAAAATAAAAGATAAATATAAAGATTACAAGATGAATAATTTTAAATCAGAATTAAAAAAAAAATTTGAAACCTTTGCTTGAAAATTGACACATACATAGAACTATGTTTTCATTCAATAAGTTACTGACAGATTTTTATGAATATAAATAAAGATACTGAATAAAAACATTGTATATTATCATCAACACAATAATAGCAATGTGTTCTTGTTTTGGCATTCAAAATGAATGTAAAAATAGGAAAACATACATTTTTATGATCTACAAACTGTATCAGAGACACATATTTATTAATTTCAAAGCCAATAGGTCAGTGAGGAAATTAAAGGAAAATTTAGAAGTTTTTTTAGCAAACAAGAATGGAAACATACCAAACCTTATGGGATATATTAAAACAGTTCAAAGGGAAAAGTTTATAACAATAAACAACCACATCAAAAGACAAGAAAAATCTCAAATAGAGAACTCAAATGATGGAACTAGAAAAACAAGAATAAATTAATTTCAAATTCAGTAGAAGGAAAGAAATAATAAATATCAGAGCAGAAATAAGTGAAATGGAGACAAGAAAAACAAGAGAAAAGATCAATAAAACTGAAAGCTGGTTTTCAAAAGATAAAGAAAATTGGCAAAACTTTAGTTAATACTAAGAAAAAGAGAATATTCAAAATCAGATATGAAAAAGGAGACATTACAATTGAAACAATAGAAATACAAAGGATTATAAGAGACCATTGTGAACAATTATATACCAACAAATTGGGTAACCTAGATGAAATGGACAAATTACTAGACACATACAACCTACTCTGATTTACTTATGAAGAAAGAGAAAACATTAACAGACCAATAAATGGTAATGAAATTGAATAAAATGTTTTCCATGAAAGAAAAGCCCAGGACCTGATGGCTTTACTACTGAGTTCTACCTGACATTTCTCACTGCAAGCTCCACCTCCCAGGTTCACACCATTCTCCTGCTTCAGCCTCCAGAGTAGCTGGAATTACAGGTCCCCGCCATCACACCCGGCTTACTTTTTGTATTTTTAGTAGACACAGGGTTTCACACTGTTAGCCAGGATGATTTTGATCTCCTGACCTCATTTTAAAGAGAACTAATGGCATTTCCCCCCAAACTCTTACAGAAAATTAAAGAGGTAGGAATTCTTCCAAACACATTTTATGGAGCCAGCATTATCCTGATACTAAAGAAAGATAAGGACACAGTAAAAAAGAGAACTACAGGCTACCTGATGATATCCTTGATGAAGCTAGATTCAAAAATTCTCAAGAAAATACTAGCAACCTGGGTTCAACAGCACACTAAAAGTATCATTCATCATGATCAAGTGGATTCATTCAATCGTTACAAGGATGGTTTAACATTAATAAATCAATAAATGTAATACATCACATTAACAAAATGAAGGACAAAACCATATAATAATTTCAGTAAAAGAAGAAAAAACATTTGGCAAAATTAAACATTCTTTGATGATTAAACAACTGAATAAATTAGGTACAGAAGGGATATACGGAACACAATAAGGGCTATACATGACAAACCCCCAGCTAAAATAATGTTCAACTGGAAAAAGTTAAAAGCTTTTTCTCTAAGATCCAGATAAGACATTGATTCTACTCTTGTCACTTAAAAAATCAGGCAGTACATGTGCAGGTCTTTTACACGGACATATTGTGTAATGGTGGAGATTGAACTTCTAGTGTATCCATCATCCAAACAGGAAATATTATACCAATAGGTAATTTTTCAATCCTCATGTGCTTTCCACCCTCTGCCTTTTTGGAGTTCCTGGTGTCTATTGTTTCCATCTTTATGTCCCTGTGTACCCCTTGTTTAGCTCTGACCTAAAAGAGAATATTACTCTTGCCACTTTCTGTTCAACATAGTACAAGTCTTAGCAAGAGCAATTAGGCAAGAAAAAGAAGTAGAAGGCATCCAGGTTGGAAAACAATAAGTTAAATTTTTCCTGTTTGCAGAGAGCAGTATCATATTTATGAAAAAAAAATCCTAAAGATACCCCTGAAAATGTACTCACCTAATAAACAAATTCAGTACAATTGTAAGACACAAAATCAACTTACAAAAATCAGTAATGTTTCCATGCACTAAGAGCAGACTATCTAAAATATAAATTAAGAAAATAATTTCATTTACATTAACAAAAAATTGAAATACTTAGAAATAAATTTAGTGAGATATCTCTGCAATAAAAATTATAAAATATTTTTTAAAAATTAAAGACAAAAATAAATGGAAAGATATCCTATATTCATAAGTTGGAGTAATTAACATTATTAAAATGTTTATACTACTCAGAATGATCTACAGATGCAATGTAATCGCTACCAAGTTACCAACAACAGTCTTCACAAAACTGGAAAAAAAATCCTAAAACTCATATGGAACCACAAAACTCCAAATGACAAAAACAATCTTGAGAAAAAATAATACAAATAAAAACAAAGCTGCAGGCATCACACTATCTGACTCCTAAATCAGATAGTGTTTATCTGATTTAGTGTAGTATACTACACTAGTACAGTGTACAGTAGCCAAAAGAGCAAGGAACTGACATAAAAACAAAGGAAACAGTAGCCAAAAGAGCAAGGAACTGACATAAAAACAAAGGAAAAATATAGACTAATGAAATAGAATAGAAAGCCCAGAAATAAATTCATGTATCTTTAGCCAACTAATTCTTTGGAAGGATCTTAAGATCACACAATTGGAGGGAAAACAAAAAAAAAAACAAACAAAAAAAACAAATGGAAAAGCATCTAATGCTCATGGATGTGAAGTATTAATATTGTGAAAATGATCATACTACACAAACAAATCTACAAATTCAGTGCAATTCCTATCAAAATACTGATATCATTTTTTCACAGAAACAGAAAAAAAAAACTCCTAATACTTATATGGCACCATAAAAAAGACTGAATAACCAAAGTTATCTTGAGTAAAAAGAAAAATAATGTGACATCACACTACCTGACTTCAAAATATATTAGCGACTATAGTAATCAAACTGGCTTGTTATTGGTATAAGAACAGAAATACAGAGGAACGGAACAGAATAGAGAACCCATAAATAAATTCGCTTATTTACAGCCAATTGTAAAATCTGATTTTTGACAAAGGCATTAAGAACATATATAAATAAATGAACCCTTTATAATAAATGGTGTGGGAAAACTGGATATTCGTATGCCAAATAATAAAACTACACTCTTAATATAGATACAAAAATTAACTAAAATACCTAAACATAAGACCTGAAACTATAAAACTACTAGAAAGAAAACAATGGGGAAATATTACAGGATATTGATCTAGGCAAAGTTTTTATCACTAAGACACCAGAAGCCAAAGCAAAATAAAAATAGACAAATGAGATTCTCTTCAACTAGAAAGCTTCTGCATAACAAAGAAAACAATCAACAGAGTGAAGAGACAACCTGTTAAGTGGAAGAAAATATTTACAAACTGTTCACATAGACAAGAGGCTAATGTCCAGATTGTATAAGGAACTCAAACAACTCAACAGCAAAATCACTAATAATCCCACTAAAAAGTGGGCAAAGGACATATATAGACATTTTTCAAAGGAACATGCAAATGGCCAACAAGTATATGAAAAAAAATGCTCAATATCATAAATTATACGAGAAATACAATGCACAATGAGATAACATTTTACCCCAGATAAAAAGGCTACTATGAAAAAGACAAACAATAACAATACTGGCAAGGAGGTGGAGAAAACAAAACTCTTATACGCTGTGGGTAAGAATATAAATTAGTACAGCAATTATGGAAAACAGTATGAAGATTTTTCAAAAAACTAAAAATTGCAACTATCATAAAATTTACTAAACCCATGGATATGATTTGACTGTGTCCCCATCAAAATCTTACCTTGAATTATATCTCCCACAGTTTCCACATGTTGTATGAGGGACCTAGTAAAAGATAATTGAATCATGGGGGATGGTCTTGTCTGTGCTATTTTCCTAGTAGTGAATAAGTCTCACGAGATATGATGGTTTTAAAAAAGGAGTTTCCCTGCACAAACTCTCTCTCTCTTTGCCTGTTGCCATCCATCTAAGACATGACTTGCTACTCCCTGACTTCTGCCATGATTGTGAGGCTTCCCCAGCCATGTCGAGCAGTAAGTCCATTAAAACTCTTTTTCTTCTCAGTCTCAGGTATGTATTTATCAGCAGTATGAAAAGAGACTAATACAGTGAATTGATACTAGTAGAGTGGGGTGTTGCTGAAAAGTTACCCCAAAATGTGGAAGTGAATTTGGAACTGGGTAACAGGCAGAGGTTAGAACTTTTTGGAGGGCTCAGAAGAAGACAGGGAAATGTGGGAAAGTTTGAAACTTCCTGGAGACTTGTTGAATGGCTTTGCCCAAAGTGCTAATAGTGATATGGACAATAAAATCCAGGCTGAGGTGGTCTCAAATGGAAATGAGAAACTTCTTGGGAACTGGAGCCAAGGTGACTCTTGTTATGTTTTAGCAAAGAGACTAGCGTCATTTTGCCCCTACGCTACAGATTTGTGGAACTTTGAACCTGAGAGAGACAATTTAGGGCATCTGGCAGAAGAAACTTCTAAGCAACAAAGCTGCTTCAAAAGGTGACTGGGATGATGTTAAAGGCATTCAATTTTATAACAAAAGCAGAGCATAGAAGTTTGGAAAATGTGTAGCCTGACAATGTGATAAAAACAAAAATCCCATTTTCTGAGGAGAAATTCAATCCAGCTGCAGAAATTTGCATAAGTAACAAGAACCCAAATGTTAATCCCCAAGACGATGGGAAAAATGTCTCTAGGACATGTCAGAGTTCTTCATGGCAGCCCCTCTCCTCACAGGCCCAGAGGCCTTGAGGGAAAAGACGGTTTCCTGGGCTGGATCCACAGCCCCCCTGCTGTGTGCAGCCTAGGGACTTGGTGCCCTGTGTCCTAACTGCTGCAACCATCACTAAAGGACTCCAAGGTACAGCTCAGGCTGTGGCTTCAAAGGGTGCAAGCCTCAAGCATTGGAAGCTTCCACATGGTGTTGAGCCTGTGGGTGCATAGGAGTCAAGAATTGCGGTTTGGGAACCTCCACCTAGATTTCAGGGGATGTATGGAAATGCCTGGATGTCCAGGCAGGAGTTTGCTGCAGGAAAAACTTGCAGTTTGCTCTCAGGGAGAACCTCTGCTAAGGCAGTGCAGAAGAGAAATGTGTGCTCCCACATAGAGCCCTACTGGAGCACTGCCTAGTGGAGCTGTGAGAAGACCCCAGAATGGTACATCCACTACCAACTTGCACCCTGCACCTGGAAAAGCCACAGACACTTAATGCCAGCTTGTGAAAGCAGCTGGGAAGGAGACTGTACCCTGCAAAACCACAGGAGTGGGGGTGCCCAGGACCGTGGGAACCCACCTCTTACATCACCATGACTTGGATGTGAAACATGGAGTCAAAGGAGATAATTTTGGAGTTTTAAGATTTGACTTTCTGCTGGATTTTGGACTTGCATGGGGCTTGTAGCCCCTTTATTTTGGCCAATTTCTCCGATTTGGAATGGCTGTATTAACCCAATGACTGTATTCCCATTGTATCTAGTAAGTAACTAACTTGCTTATGACTTATGATTTTACAAGCTCATAGGTGGAAGGGACCTGCCTTGTCTCAGATGAGACATTGGACTGTGAACTTTTAAGTTAATGTTGAAATGAGTTAAGACTTTGGGGGACTGTTGGGAAGGCACGATTGGTTTTGAAATGTGAGGACATGAGATTTTGGAGGGGCAGGGGTGGAATGGTATGGTTCAGCTATATCCCCACCCAAATCTCATCTTGAATTCTATCTCCCAGAATTCCCATTGTTGTGGGAGGGACTCAGTGGGAGGCAATTGAATCATGGGGGCCTATTTTATTCTGTGCTATTCTCATGATAGTTTATAAGTCTCACAAGCTATGATGGTTTTTTTTTTTTTTTTTTGAGACGGAGTCTGGCTCTGTCGCCCAGGCTGGAGTGCAGTGGCCGGATCTCAGCTCACTGCAAGCTCTGCCTCCCAGATTCACGCCATTCTCCTGCCTCAGCCTCCAGAGTAGCTGGGACTACAGGCGCCCACCACCTCGCCCGGCTAGTTTTTTGTATTTTTAGTAGAGACGGGGTTTCACTGTGTTAGCCAGGGTGGTCTCGACCTCCTGACCTCATGATCCGCCCATCTCGGCCTCCCAAAGTGCTGGGATTACAGGCTTGAGCCACCACGCCCGGCCTTATGATGGTTTTAAAAAGGAGAGTTTCCCTGCACAAGCTCTCTCTCTCTGCCTGCTTTTATCCATGTAAGATGTGACTTCCTCCTCCTTGCCTTCCACCATGATTGTGAGGCTTCCCTAGCTATGTGGAACCATAAGTCCATTAAATCTCTTTTCTTCCCCAAGCTCTGTTATGTCTTTATCAGCAGTGTGAAAATGGACTAATATACTCACTATTAGGTATTTATCCAAAGCAGAGAAAATCAGTACAAAAAAGGAATGCATGCACTTGCTTCTTTATTGTAGCACTATTCATATCAGCAAAGATATGAGATCACCTAAATTTCCATCAATGAAGGAATAGACTAAAAAAATGTGGTGTGCATATATATATATATAATATATGTGTATACATATATATGTGTGCATGTATATGTATATATTATACATATACATATCTATATATAGACACACACACACAATGGGATACTACTTAGCTATCAAAAAATGAAGTGCTATCATTTGCAGCAGCATGGATGGAACTATACATCATTACGTTAAGTGAAATGTTATCAGGCACAGAAAGACAAATAGGTTTTCACTCATATGTGGGAGCTAAAATAATTGATCTAATAGAAGGAGAGCACAGAATGATAATTAGGAGAGGCTAGGAAGGGTGTGTCTGTGTGCAGGATTTGAAGAGAATTAGGCTAAGGTAAACAAACATACCACTAGACAGAAAATACAAGTTTCCATGTTTGATTGTGGAGTATGGTGACCTACAGTTAACAACAACAAACTGTACAAGTGAAAAAAGAAAAGGAAATATGGGGACCCCCACAATTTTCATGCAAAGGGAAAACTTAAGCCTGTGAATTGAATCATGCAACACTGCCATTCTTATTCCCCAATCAGCTGTAATTTTGCAACCTGTGTCATAGCATTATACACATGCAAGATTTCCACAACAACAAAAGGCCTCCCTCAGAAATTGCTCACAAGGAAATTCCTTGTTACACCCTAAATCTTTCAGGATATACATCACCCTACAAAACAAGCACCTGCCAGATGCAATCTTTGGTCTGCAACCTAAGTTTAACTCCTAACACTAAGTTATTTTTAATATCACACTGACAATGCCAGTAACAGGATTATCTTCCCAGATACACAACAAGGATAAGATAAATCACTTTTCTGCTCATCCTTAGATGGCTGCATGATTGGCTCTTTCCTCTACTTCCTCTTTTTACATTTTTACTTTATGTGATATGAATAATAGATTTACTAAGTGCTAATTAGAACCTCACAAGAATGTAATCATTTGCCTCATACCTTACACCCCTCACGTTTTTCTCTCCTGTGTGATATCTCCCCTTAAATACTGAGTTCCCAAAACCCTCTTTGGAAAGCACAGGTCACAGATGCTGCTGTGACTTATGTTTTTTGCCAGCACATTTTCAAACTTTGGCTCAATAAACCTCTACTGATTGAGACACTTGCCTCAGTCACCTCTTCTTTTTTTGTTAACATGTATTTCAAAATTACTAGTAGAGAGAACTTGAAATATTCCTAACAAATTGAAATAATAACTACTCAGGGCGATGGATACCCCAAATACTCTGACTTGATCATTACACATTCTATGCATACAACAAATACTCAAAAGTACACCAAAAATACATAAAAATGTTATGTATTAATACAACACTTTTTAAAAGAACATACAATGGAAAAGGATTGTCTCTTCAATAAATGATGCAGAGAAAATTGAATATCCATCTGCAGAAGAATGAAAACAGACATTTATCTCAAACCATATACAAAAATAAACTCAAAATGAATGCAAGACATGAAACTATAAAACTGCTAGAGGAAAACATTAGGGGAAAAGCTCCATAAAATTGGTCATAGAAATAATTTTTGATATGACATTAAAGGCACAGCCATCAAATGTAAAAAATAGACAAATGGGATTCTATCAAACCAAAATGCTCTGCACAGCAAAGAAAATAATCAAGAGTGAAGGGACAACTTGCAGAATGGGGGAAAGCATTTACACACTATTCATCTGATGAGGAAGTAATATCTAAAATATGTGAATAATTCAAACAGCTTAATAGGAAGAAAACAAATAACTGATTTAAAAATAAAGAATATGAATAGACATTTATCAAAAGAAGACATATAAATAGCTAACAGGTATGTATGTATATATGCTAATCATCAATTTCATGAAACATCAGGGAAATGTAAATTAAAACCACACCGAGATACCACCTCACACCTGTTAGAATGGCTATTATCAAAAAGACAAAGATAACACATGGTATCACAGATGTGAAGAAAAGAGAAACCTTATACATCATTGATGAGAATGTAAATTAGCACAGCCATTATGGAAAACAGTATGACAATTCCTCAAAAAACTGATATTAAAACCACTGCACAATCTAGTCATCCCACTACTGGGTATATATCCAAAGATAACAAAATCATAATGTCAAAGAGATGTCTGCACTTCCATGTTTATTGCAGCATTACTCACAGTAGCCAAGATAATTAGTTAACCTAGTTAATCAGTGGATGAACTAATAAAGAAATTGTTGCATATTACATAATAAAATACTATTCAGTCACAAAAAAGAACGATGTTCTGCCATTTATGACATCATGGATGAACCCAGAGGATAGTATATTAGGTAAAATAAGCCAGGCACAGAAGACAAATGCTGCATGCTCTCACTCATGTGTGGAATGTAAAAACTTGATTTAATAGAGCTAGAGAGCAGAATGGTGGGGACCAGGTGCTGGGGTATTTGGTGTGGGGGGAAATGTTGGAGTGATGTTGGATAAACGATAAAAAATTTGAGTTAGATTGGAGAAATAAATTTAAGCAATATATTTTATAACATAATAACTATAGTTAATAACGGTATGTGTATTCTTTAAAAATAGTAAGAGAGTGGATGTTAAGTGTTTTCACCCCCAAACTGACAATGATATCAAGTAATATGTTAATTAGCTAGATTCATTTATTCACATTGTAGATATACTTCAAATTGTGTTGTTCACAAATATATACAATTGTATCTGTCAATTAAAAAATAATACTTTTTTAAAAGAAAAAGTGTAATGTCATAGTTTCTTTTTCTATTGTCATAACAAAATACCTGAGACTGGGTAAATTCTAGAGGGAAGAAGATTATTTAACTCACCATTCTGAAGGCTGAGAAGCTCAAGATCAGGTGGCTGCATCAGGTCAGCTTCCGGCAAGAATTGTATGGTTCATTGTATTAGGTTGGTGCAAAAGTAATTGCAGTTTTTTGCCATTGAAAGTAATAGCATGGTAGAAAAGCAGAAGGGGAAATGGGCCCATGCCAAGAGACCCAACATGAAGGGCAGTCTTTCTTTATAACTCACTCTTATTAATCCAGTCTCACAAGAGTGAAAACTCATTTCCATGAGTAAGGCACTAATTCCTTTTAATGACCCAATCATCTTATCTAAATGACATAATCACCTGTTAAAGACCCCAGCTCCAAACACCACCACCTTGGGGAACAAGCCTCATCGTGAGTTTTGGTGAGAATCAACCATATTTAAATCACAGCAATACAGAACACTACCATTAACAGAAGAAAAAATGGTGCTCATTTCCAAAGATATAAAATTTTATAAAAAAGATACAAGATAGAATTAGAAAAAGAAATCATTGTGTAAAAGTTTTCTGGCCACTGGAATTGTAATAGATGAAGATTATGGTTTGAAAGATAATAAGTGAGATAAACAAATAAATACATGTATAGATAAATAGATCAATGATAGATGATTAATAGTTACTTAAAAATGATAAAATTAGCATGTTATTTCAAAGAATAGACTTAGGAAATAAGATGAAATAATATAAACTCACACAAATATGACATTAAAAAGGTGAACTCTCTTGCTCATTCTCTGTCTCCCCATCTCTAACCCGTAGAGTAGGGCAAAGAATAAATTTTCTATATCTAAATTATTAAAAGAAAACTTATATAGCTATTTCTTAAATTTGTATTATATACAAGAAATTTCTAAAATATGGAGCAATTTGTACTACATAATCTTTCAAGTTCTTTGTAAATCCAAAAGACTGTCAAATGCAACATGGTTACTACATGGGTATAAACATAAATCACTACACATTCTTTCTTAATTATTCAAACCTTTAAAACCTTGAACAAAAGATTGTTCAGAAGGTTAATATTAGACAATAATGAAAAGCAAACCAGGACCTCAAGTTAGTTTTAGAAAAACATCTTCAAATTTGAAAAGTCAGGCAAGGTGTGGTGGCTGATGTATTCTGAGCACTTTGGGAGGCCAAGGCAGGCAGATCACTTGAGGTCAGGAGTTCAAGACCAGCCTGGCCAACATGGTGAAACACCATCTCTACTAAAATACAAAATTAGCTGGGCATGGTGGCACATGCCTGTAATCCCAGCTACTCTGGAGGCTGAGGCAGGAGAGTCCCTTGAACCCAGGAGGTGGAGGTTGCAGTGAGTTGATGCACTCTAGGCTAGGTGACAGAGCAAAAAAAAAAAAAAAAAATTCAATGCCAGGCAAGTGAAGATGAATTTTGTTTTCAGCAATTTATATAAACAAACCTAATATGAGGGTGCATTGGTATAAATTAAATAAAATATGTATTCAATCTTGTAATTTTAGCTTGAATAAGAAAATGTATTCAAATAACAGATGAACTAAATTAGAAGACTGTAATCACTAGTCACTGATTTCCTTTTTCCCTCATGAATGCCAGTAATTACCTAATATACTTCTTAGTGTGGCAGTTTTTGTTTTACATCTTTTAAAATTAATATATTTTATGATACAACTTCAGATATTTTGTGTTCATTTTGATCTCTGGCCAATTTTGCTCATACATTTTCTTTTTCTTTGCCTCCAAAATGTTCATCCAAATTAGAGACCTCATTTCTGGCATTAGCCATTACATTAATGTCAAGGAAAGAAACATTATAGAATAAAGCTTGGTTTATTTTCTATTTTCTGTAAATGTGGTGATTTTATTGTTCTCTACATTCTAAAATTTGATCATCACTAGACAAACAATTGAAACTCATGAAAATTTATAATGTTGGCTTGAAGATTAAAAAGTATGGACATTTTCAATGATCCTTTAGATTAGGAATCTGCATGGGACAAACCTGGCCAAGACTATTAGTTTATTTTCAGCCTAAGGCTGTTTACCATGCTACATTGGCTGATGTGAGTAGTTGTTGCAAAATAAACTGTATGATCCACAAAGCTGAAAAAATGTATTGAAATAGCTTGCTAACTCTAATTTAGAAGGTAGCACTTAGAAAAGCCTTTTAGACAATGGTGTCTACAGGGCTATTCTATTAACTTGCTGGATAGACTAGGGTAGACCTAGCCATATTTCCTGTTAACCAAGAATCACAACACTATTGGCATTATGTCCATCGTATTTGGATCTACATGTTAGTTTATAGATGAACATTGGGGCTCCTCAACCTATATTTACATATCTTAGAAAGTGGGTCTTGCAGAAACTCACAGATAATCTCAAATTAGATTTTTTAAGGATTTCACTGAATTATAAAAACTCCAAAATCACTATCCCAAGATACTTGTTCTAGGATGCGCAACTCTCCCTTCTACATCTTCTCTCCCTCAATAGACACGCTCAATGTGCAAAATTAAATAGATGTTCACCAATGTCTAACAACCCTATGCTGTATTTCATTGTTCTATTTGTTAAAGTTCAATTATGGAAATAGAACACTATGAGTTTCGTGAAATCGTAAATGGCATAAGATTTTATAAGTGGAAATTATACCTCCTGCAATTGAGAAAAGTGCTGGGGAGGTAAAGCTAAGACAGGTACTGAGGAAAGCCCTTATCAGCATGAAGCTTACAAGAGTCTATAGCTGCTGGAATAGAAATGGAAGAAGGACATGATTGAAGTTGTTGGCTCTTTGTTGCTAATCCCTCTGTGAGTTTGCTGCAAAACACTTGGTGGTGGGCTTGAATCATCATTGGTCAGCAAGGCCAGCAATTGAGAATTAGAACAAGATGGAAAGAAGCTAAAAACAGAATGAACTGGAGTTGCCAGACTACTCTGCCCTGGTTCATCAAAGGCTCAAACAAGAGTTAGTGGAGATTCATGACTGCTGCTTTACCATGCAGATTTTTCTGATGAGCAAACCTAACCTGGAATCATACATGGAAGAGAATGCTGGAAAACATAGTTAAAATACAACTAAGCTGACACAGTCTTAAATCATTACACTGACTGAAAGAGGAATACAATTTACAAATATTTTTAGTTATATTTCTGTGTGTGTATAATGATTCAATCAAATATATGTTTCAGGCTAATTTAGAAAATCTACTGGTAACAAGATGAAAGGTTTTTATAGTATCCAATCAACTGAGGGGATATCTAATATAATAAATAGATATTAGATATTTGCCCAAATGCCTGTTTTAGTCACAAAAGAGTCAAGATATAGTAATACATAGTTCTAAAGTTCTGATTGCATGTTTTTCAAGTCTTTAGGAAAATTAAAAGTACTATCATTAGCTTTCAAGGAGAGATAAAATATAACCAATCATTAGTAATGAAAAAGATATTTCTATGCAATAGTAAAATTTCTTATTTGGTCTAGACTCGTACTTAAAAAATGTGTTTCTCCTCTTCTCAGTGAATGACCAGTATAGTTGATTTCTCATACAATATTTGTGTTTCAGAGTAATTGTGTTTCTTAATTTGAAAATAAACATAATTGAGAGAGAGAAAATTGTAGCCATTCTAATGTATGCTTGCATTATGAGTTCAACAAAATTATGGAGATTTTGGAAACAAAACATATTATTGTACACATGACCTCACCTCTTAATACACTGGCTGTTTATGCATTTAAGGAATACAGGGAAGGCAGAAAACTCCTGATTCTATTATAATTTCTCACTGTATCTGATGACTGATATGCACAATTAGCCATTTATTTATTAACTTTAATATTTTTGCCCTTTGGAAATTTAAATATATTGAGAAATAGAATCAAATAGTATCCATATTCTCAAATGTATTATTCATGCCTTCCATTCATTCATTCATGCAGACATTTATCAAATATGAAAATATCTTAAAAGTGTAGGGGCCAGTTTATGAGGATGCATAGTGAAAAGTAAGGATCAGAAAAAAAGAAATGAAGATAAATTATAAACATTCTACTTTTTATAGCACGCTTTGCCCACAGTCGCTATCTATCAAGCACATCTATACAGAAGAAAATCTGTATGGTAAAAACTACAACTAAGGTGCCTTTATAGGAAACATCCTACTTTTTCTGAGAGTCTTTATGTGAGAAACTTGGCTAAAGAAAAATGATTGCATAAAGAATGTAGAGTTCTTGTAAATATCTTTCAAATGCTCCACATCGAAATTGTTCACTTCAAGCCAGAACTAATATGTGGCTATATTTTAAATGCCAGAGCTATATGATAATTCTAAAATATTGATTCTATTTCCAGCCTGCAAATACGTGTAAAGTAAATTTACTCAAGGACACTCATTGAACAGAGTATTTGTGGATTTCAATTTTCTCTAACTGGACGTTATTCATTGATCTTTTTACCAGCTTTTTCCCCACTATGCTGCAATGTTGATTAAAGAGAATTGTGATTTGAGATGCAGTATTCCTATTTTCTATTTCTAAGGAACAGAAAATATCATTGCTATTTATTTTGTAAAGGGACTAAAATGTGTGGGATGACAAAGAATCTGTCCAATTTTCTATTATGGTCAGCAGCTGCACATAAACGTTATGTTAAGGGACTTTAACTATAATCAATTGTAATGATATTTCCAAAACAATTTCCAGTGTAGTACATCACACTACATATCCATCCCTTATTCCTACTATGGACAGAGATGGACTAGGTAAAATAATATTTACAAAGCAGTGGTAAAACAATAGGATAAGTAGAAACATACACATATATAAAACAAAAATGCAAAAATTAATCCTATGAATTTTAGACTGCTTTTTCAAATTGTTAAATGGAAAACATAAAGCAAATAAAAATTGATTCAATTAATCTTGACAAAAATGCATTCTTTACAATAGTCTATTTTAAACTTTATGCTATTTAATGTAATCTTCTGATTATTAATCTTATTTTTAAATTTACCTTTTATAGTATATACTGTGCTTCTATACTGATTCCCTATTAATGATCAACCCATTTATGTAATATCTGCTAGGAAAATCTTTTTCTTTTCTTTTTGTATATTTGCATCTGCATCCTTCATTGAGAATTGTGTTTGGCTATAGACAAAGCTATCTCACTCAAAGTTACCAGGGGGGCAGCCTGTGGCACATGACTAATGGATAGAAGGATTTAAAGATCCAGCCCCTTTGCTTTAGTTTGAGAGACTTTTGTGGAGCATCCCAGCCATAACTCTTTATAAGACTGGCAGTTTCTAGAGTTGTAACTGTATTTCCAGCCAGCTGCTTCTGCCCAATCTTGCCTACCCTACTCCCTTACAGATTTCTTTCCCGAGTTCTTTCTACAGTAAACTTTCTGAACAGAGTTCTGTTACAAGTGTGATGGTTAATTTTGTGTGTCAATATGACTATGCTACGGAGCTCAGTTGTATGGTTAAGCATCAGTCTAGATATTGCTGTGGGGGTATTTTTAGATATGATTAATATTTAATCAGCAGCCTTTGAGTAAAACTGATTAGCCTCTGTAATGATGGTGGGCTTCATTCAATCAGTTGTAAACCATAGAGAAAAGACTGGGATCACCTGAAAAGAGTTCTGCCTCTGGATTACATTTGGAATAAAAAAAACTGCAATATTAACTCTTGCAGGAATTTTGTGACTGCTGAGCTGCCTTATAGATTTTGGATTTGCTATTTTGCACAATTGCCTGGGCAAATTCTAAAATCTCTCTCTCTCTCTTTCTCTCTGTCTCTCTCTCTCACACACACACACACACAGATACATACACACACACACACACACACACACACACACACACATGTCCTATTGATTTTGCCTCTAGGGAGAACCTTGACTGATAAAAATTTTGGTACCAAGAAAGGTCCTACAGAACAGATTCTTAAGGATGAGGTTTTGTGAATTGTTTTTGGGGTTTCTAGAGTTGGTTTAATATTGCTAATAATTATACTATTAGATTAGAGTTAAAGTTACCAATAATTCTCTTTCAAGTAGTAAAGAGAGCACTTATAATCTATGGCATGATGTGGCAATGGAGATGCACTAAATGTCACCACTGGATGTCATTATTGTAGATGCAGTAAATGTCACCATTGGATGTCACCTTTGGATACTCCTAATCAAATGCTTTTAAGAAGCACAGTTCAGGTAAGTAAGTGTTTGATAGCTTTTAACATTTCTGTCAAATTAACAAGTATAATGAGATTGGCTGGTTGTTCCTAATTGCACTAGACAAAGTGAGGAAAGAAAAGAATGAGCTCAGGGATTTAAATTCTCAGTTCAAATACTGCATAAATGACTTGAAAATTTCTGTATCTTCCATGTAACAAATTTTTATCTCCTATAGCTACAGAGCTGAGATTGCTGAAGATCAAACCCAGAGTTTCATCCTGCAAATGGTGGAATAACAGAATAAATTGTATTTCAAACTTGCAGAGTATTTACTGTTAAAGCGAAGGCATTGAGTGGGAAAAATGGTGTTCTAAAAATGCTTTTCTGAAAAGCTTGAGTGGAGGCTCCTCACATATGAACCTCTGTATTTTACTGAATCTTCCCAGTAGAAGCAGTTGTATCATCTCTGTCTAAGGATAAATCATACTTTGTCCAAGGAATCTATAATGGCCTTTTCAGTTGTAGTTGCCTTGAAACACACTACTGATCTCCTCAGGAACCACCTTGACAACTTCTGTTTCCTTGTAGTCACATAACTAGATGTAAACACTAGTAGGTCCTTCAGGTGAGGTATAAAATGTGGCCCATGAAGAGTCATACCAAAGTCCAAAACAACTATGTAACAATTTATACAGATTGAAATATGGAGCACATGTCTGGGAATGGATATTAAGGATGGAGGATAATTTTGAAATGGATATAAATTTGGCCACATATATTACTATTTGCTCCCTTAGAAAAAATTCTGAACTTAGTGTTATAGTTCAACACAAGCAGCATAGTGAGTTAGAAAGGACTCAGCAATATGTTTAGTGGATTGGCTAAAACATAGGCCAAAAGGTAGCCTATACAAAATGAAGTTTAAATTCCAGAACTGCCTTGGTATACTATAGAAGAGGAAATCAAAATGCTTAGGAAGAATGGAATTTTACAGTAGCCTTATCACACAAGACCTGCTCATTGATACCAGAAGGGTACAAGGACACAACTTTCAGTATGACTGTAAGAAATATATTTGTGACGGTAGTGGTAGCATTGTTGAAGATCTCTGTAGTTGTTCTTCTTGTAGTCACATAACTAGATGTAAACACCAATAGGTCCTTCAGGTGAGGTATAAAATATGGCCCATGAAGAGTCATACCACAATCCCAAACAATTATGTAACAATTTATACAGAATGAAATATGGAGCACATGTCTGGGAATGGATATTAAGGATGGAGGATATCTTCTTGATATCCAGTGTGAACTTCTAACACTGAATTAAAACACCTAAATGCAATGGAAATAATTGAATCCCTGAGTAGGAGAGGGCAAATGGTGGCATATAATCACCAAAAGTAAGGTTTATTACTGTAACAGCACAGTTAATACACTAATCAGAATAGTATGATGAAAAGAGACCTATGTTGCTTGTTGATGTTCCTAGAAGTGAAATAAGTGGGCATTCACTAAATTCTTATTTAATTTCTACATGCGAAAAGGTCTAGTCAAGTTTAACTTAAATAATATAAACAGTGATTCATGCCCCCTTCAATCAATTCTCAGACTTGAGCCAGTTTACAGATCCCAAACCACCTGAATGGAGAAGGACCAGGTATCTTTGAAGAAGCACGCTGCTATACTGCCAACAATTTATGCTGCTAATATTTCTCCCAGTCCTTCCCCAAAGGAATTTGTAACTCTTTGCCAGGTGATTGTGCATCAGGGAAAAGAAAATAATCATACTTTGGGGAAATTACTTGACACTGGCTGTGAAATTACACTGACTCTAAAGATCTCAAAACGTCTCTATAGTCCACTGTTCGGAGTAGGAGCTTATTAAAGTGAGATAATGAAGTTTTAACAGACCCACCTTCTTGTAGGTCCAGTGGATGACTGAACGCATCCTGTGGTTACTTTTTCAGTTGTGGAAATCACAATTACGATAGATATACTAAAAACTGGTAGAATCTTCAAATTAGTTCCCTGACCAGTTGTGTGAGGACTATCATGGTGAGAAAGGTCAAGTGAAACCTCTAGAACTCCCTCTACCTAAGAAAAAAAAAAAAAACAAAAGCAATACTACATTTTCTGGAGGGTTGTCAGTTATTAATACCACTATCGAGGACTTGAAGTATGTAGAGGTAGTGATTCCCACTACATTTATATTCAACATACATATTTGATCATGTTCTTAAAACAGATGGATCTTGGAACATGACAGCAGATTACTGAGATTATTGTAGGCTTAGTTAGGTGATGACTCCAATTTCAGCTGCTGTATCAGATATAGTTTGATTGCTTGAGCAAATTAACATATCTGTTTGTACTTAGTGTATAGTTATTGATCTAGAATATGCTTTTTTCTCAATACCACTTAGTAAAGACCACTGTGAGCAGTTTCCCTTCAGCTGGCAAGGCCAATAATACACATTTTGCTAACTTACCTCAAGGGTATAACAACTCTCCTGACTTAAGTCATAATTTAGTCCAAAGGATCTTTGTAACCTTTCCCTCCACAAGATATCACACTGGTCCTTTATATTAGTGACATCATCCTGATTGGACCTGGTGAGTAAGAAGTAGCAACTACTCTACATTTATTGGTGAGACTTTTGCATGTCAGAGTATGAGAAAGAAATCTCACAAAAAATTTAGGGGTCTTCTAACTCAGTGAAATTTGAGGGGCACAGCAGTATGGGATATTTTGAGATATGCTTTCTAAGGTGAAGGATAAGTTGTTGAATTGAGCCCTTTCTTCTGCCAAAAAAAAAAAAAAAAAAAGAAGAAAATCACAACTCTTAGTGAGCCTCTTTAGAGTTGAGAAGGCAATATATTCTCATTCAATATGCTACTCTGGCTTATTTACTAAGTGACCTAAAAAGTTGTAAATTTTGAGTGAAGTCCAGAACATGAGTAGGTTCTGCAACAGTTTCACACTGCTGTGCAAGCCACTATGCTAATTGGGCCATATGCTCCAGCATATCCAATGGTGCCTGAAGTGTCAATGGCAGATAGGAACGATGCTTGGAGCCTTTGGCTAATCTCTATAGGCAAATTACAGTGCAGGAACTTAGGATATTGGAACAATACCTGCTATCATCTGTACATAACTATTCTTTTTTGGATAAATATCTTTTGGTTTGCTATTGGGCCTTAGTAGAGATTGAATGCTTATTTATGGGATGTCAAGTTATCATGCAAACTTAGCTGCTCTTCATGAACTTGGTATCGTCTGCCCCATCAAGCCATAAAATTGGACATGTATGGCAGTACTCCATCATAAAATGGAAGTGGTTTATTTATAAGATTGGGCTCAAAAGGCCCTGAAGGTGTAAGTAAGTTGTTAATATATGAAGAATAGCCCCAATGCTCATGGTCCCGGCTCCTGCTGAATTACATTTTCTCAGAGTGTACCTATGGCTTCATGGAGAGTTTCCTATGATCACCTGATAGAAGAGAACTTGGGCATATCTCACAGATGGTTCTGCATAATATGCAGGTACCATCCAACAGTCAACAGTTTCAGACTAAAGTCCCTGTCTTTCTGGGGCATTTTGAAAGACACTAGTGAAGAAAATTTATCCCAATAGACAGAACTTCAGACAGCTTACCTGGTTGTTACTTTTTCTTGGAAGGTTAAACAGAAAACGATGAAAACCTGAAGATATTTGTAGCCTATCTAAATGCTCAATAATGGGTGTAATCAGCAGGGGAGAATTTTAATCATTAAGTGTTCAGAACAAACCATTTGCGGATGCAACTCAGTCTTTTTCCCCAGCCACTTACGTATTTTTTTCTCAATGGGCTAATGAGTAATGTTTATTGTAATGCTTAGGGCAACCACTAAAAACACCTCAAAATATAAAGTAAAAGAAACAACCAAGCTTGGCTTTAAATTGCTGTGGTAGGAAGTATCTATTTTACACAAAAGAATCTATTAATGAAAAATGTTTTTAATGATAGAAGACATGTAAAATTCACATACCAATAGTATGTCATTTTAAGTCATTTTAAGCTATAATTATATTAAAGACATTATGGATTAAACTCCCCAGGGTAAAAACATCAAGAAGATATAACAATATATGCAACTAATAATAGAACCCCAAAATAAATGAAGCAGACTGACAAGAGTTGAAAGAAGATATATCCACTAAGCAATCATAGTTGGAGGTTTCAACACCCCACTTGGAATAATATTTTCATCAACTAGAGAGAAGTTCCAAAAGACAACAGAAAGCTTGAAAAGCAGTATGAACCAAATAGATCTAACAGATATATGTCAAACATTTAACCCCCACAAAACAGCAGAACACACATTTTTCGAAAGGGAACATGAAACATTCTCCAGGATAGACTATATGTTAGGCTATAAAACAATTAACAATAAATTTAAAACAATTTAAATCATACAGAATATATTTTTAGACCATGATAGAGTGAAATCTAGAAATCAATAACAGAAAGATTAGAAAATTTGTGTGTACATTCAACAGCACATTCTGAAATAATCAATGGGCCATATAGGAAATTAAAAGGGATATTTAAAAATTGAGAACTACTCTGATATTACAAAAACAAAAATGCAACACAACAAAACTAATGAGAATTTTTGACCAACAGTGCTAAGAAGATTTATTGTTCTCAATTTCTACATAAAAAATAAGGAATGCTCTTAAAACAATAAAATAAGTTTTTACTTTAATTACTACAAAAGAAAGCAAACAAAACATAATGCAAGAAGGAAAGAAATAATAATGACTAGTTATAAATAAAATAAGTAATAAAAAATAGAATCAACAAAACCAAAAGTTAGTTCTTCAAAAATTTCAACACAATTGACACTTACATAGACTTATAAAGAATAAAAAGGAAAAAGTCAAATGACTAAAATATTAAATAAAAGACATTACTGATGACCTAAAGTAATAAAACTACTTTTAAAGAGGTACTATACACAATTATATAACAAATTATATAATCAAGATGCTATGTACCAATTTGTAGACTCTAACTACCAAAACTGACTCAAAAAGAAATACAAAATCTGAATAGAACTGCAAGTAAAGAGACTTAATGAATACTCCAAAAAAAGTATCCACTTAGAAAACTGAAGTCCCAGCTGAACTAATTGTTGAATTTTATGAAATCTTTAAAAAAGAATGAAAAGCAACCAGTCTTAAACTCCACCAAAATATACTAAAAAAGAGAACACTTACTAATTTTATAATTTTATAAAGCCAAAATTACCCTGCTATCAATGGTAAACAAAGACTTCATGAGACAAAATAAAACAGAAAACAAGACCAATATCCATTATGAATACAGACAGAACTTTTCAACAAAACTCAAATAAATTAAGTCCAATAGCTTATCAACAGAATTATACATCACACCCAAATAAAATTTCTCTGAGGAATGCAAGTCTTGTTCCACATATGAAGCTCTATTAATAAAATACCACATGATAGTAAAATAAACAAAAACAAGATCATCTCAAATGTAGAAACATCTGATAAAATCTAACACAGTATTTTCATTACAAAAACTCACAACAGATTAGGAAGAGAAAAAATTCCCTGAATATGATAAAGAGCATTTCTGAAAAAAACAGAGGTTGCATAATATTAAAAAATGAAAGACTGAAAGTTTTTCCCCTAAGGTCAGGGAGAAGACAAATATGCTGACTTTGCCACCACTATTCAACACTGCAGTAGAAGTTCTAGCCAGAACTCTTAAGTACGAAAAAGAAATAAAAGCCATCCAAATTGAGAAGGAGGAAGTAAAACTTTTTCTATTTGAAGAGAACATGGTCATGGTATAAAAAACACGCTAAATAATCTACCTTAAAATCTATCAGAGTTAATACATAAGTTCAACAAAATTACAAGATATAAGATAAATACACAAAATTAGTTCCACTTTTTTAAACTAACACTAAAAAATCCAAAAATTAATGCAACAAAATTTTAAATTTATAATGGCATCAAATATAGTAAGATTCTTAGAAATGAAGTAAATAAAAGGCTTGTACACTGAAACTACAAAATAGTGTTAAAATATATTAAGGAAGAACTAAATGACTGTAAAGAGATTTTTTGTTAATGAATTGGAAGACTTAATGTTACTAAGGTGTCAGTGTTCCCCAAAGTGATACAGAGATTTGAAATGATCTCTATAAACATTTCAGTTGTCTTTTCTTTGCAAAAATGAACAAGATGCTCTGAAATTTATATGAAATTGCAAGGGACCCAACATGACCATCCTGAAAAAGAACAACAACATTAGTGGACTCACACTTTCCAATTTCAAAATGTAATACAAAGCCATAGTAATTAAAATATTATTGTACTGACATAAGAATCTACATATATATCAATGAAATGTAATTTAAAGTACAGAAGTAAAGACATATTAAGGTGGTGTTTTTTTTTTTCTTAACAAGGGTGTCATTCAGTGGGAGAAGAGTGAGTCTTTTTAGCAAATGATGCTTGGATAACTGGAATTTCACATGCAAAAGACTACAGTTAGATCCGTTTCTCACAAAATATACAACACAGGTTAAGTATCCCTTATTCAAAATATTTGAAACTAGAAGTGTTTTAGATTTTGGATTTTTGGGGGTATTTCGAATACTTTCATTATACTTAGTGGTTCAGCATTCCAAATCCAAAAATTCAAGACGTGAAATGTTCCAATGAGCATTTTCTTTAAGTTTACTTCTGTGCTCAAAGACTTTCAAATTTTGGAGCATCTGAGACATTGGGATTCTAGATTTAGAATGTTCAAGCTGTAATTAATACAAAATTTATGAAAGACCCAAGGGTAACTGCAAAAACTACAGAATACTTACAAACGTAAGTGTAAATGTTCATGGTCACTGTTTAGACAACAGTTCTTTAAATATGACAACCAAAGCTCAAGCAACAAAGGAAAAATAAATAAATCGGGCTTGGTCAAAATTGAAAAAAGAAATAAACAGCAAGAAAAAAAGCTTTGATATTTTGAAAGACAGTAGCAAGAATTTGACTTTTTTTTCTTGTTAAGAGAAAATGTCCTTAGAAATTTGAAAGAAAGTTGGTAGAAAATATTTGCAACTCATTGATATAATGTGGATCTTGTGCTTGGAATATATAAAGCACTCTTAACAACTCAGTAATATAAAGACAAGAGACCCAATGTAAAAAATGAATTTGAATAGATATTTCTCCAAAAAATAAGTACAACTGGCCAACAAGGGCATGAAAACATGCTCAAATTTATTGAACATAAGGGAATCCAAATCAAAACCGCGATGAGATATCACTTCACATTCACTAGCATGGCCACAGTAATAATAATAATATTGATAATAATGAAACAAATAACTAATAATGGTATTAATGTGAAGAGATAGAAACCATCATTTATTTCTGGTGGGAATGTGAAATAGTGCAATGACTTTGGAAAATGGTTTGGCAGTTCTTCAAAATTAAACAGAGTTTAATTAGTTCAATTATTTTTGCACCAACCTTGTGTGTGTTCACACAAACACTTGTACATGAACATTCATAGTGATATTATTCTTAATAGTGATAGAGTGGAAGCAATTCAAATTTTTACCAACTTGAGCATTCAATATGATAAATGCATTAACAAAATGTGGTAAATCTAAAAAATGATTATTATTTATTAATAGCTACAAAGTAAGTTCTGATTCAGGAGACAACATGAATGAACCGTGGAAACATTATGCTATGTGAAAAAAACATGACGCAAAGGCCATATGGCCTCTAATTCCACATAGATGAAAGGTCCAGAATGGAAACATGTAAATACAGGGAAAGTAGATTATGGTTCACCAAAGACTGGAGGGAGGAAGCAATGGACACTAACTGCTAATAGATACAGGGTTGCTTTATGGGGTGATAAAACGTTCTAAAACTAGATAATGGTGATGGTTGCACGATTTGTGAACAGACTAAAACTACTAAATTGTAACTTGAAAATAGTTGAAATGGTAATTTTTATTATATGTGAATTATCTGAATAAAGACCATCTCACTTTTATTAATATTTTATTCCATTGGTATTGCCAGTTAAAAGTCCACATTCTTAACATTCCTATGAGGTTACTCTAATGTGTCCATATTGTCCATCTGCTATTTTTCCTTATAAAACAATATTATTATCTGGTCCATGACTGTCTCTTGGCTAAGCAAATCAGTTCTATACTTCCATATTTGACTTTCAAATCCCATTAGCAATTGTCTGTCTCATAATTACTTGAGATTTTATGCACAACAATGAAATAAGGT
>NC_045455.1:27135320-27284588 GCF_002776525.5 Piliocolobus tephrosceles
GCAAGTCCATGTGGTGTTGAGCCTGTGGGTTCACAGAAGTCAAAAATTGAGATTTGGGAACGTTGGCCTAGATTTCAGAAGATGTATGGAAATGCCTGGATGTGCAGGAAGAAATTTGCTACAGGGGTGAGGCCCTCATGGAGAACTTTTGCTAGGGCAGTGCAGAAGGGAAATGTGGGGTTGGAGCACCCACACAGAGTCCCTACTGGGGCATTGCCCATTGAAGCTGTGAGAAGAGGGCCACTATCCTCCAGAACACAGAAAAGTGGATCCACTGACAGCTTGCACTGTGAGCCTGGAAGTCACAGACACTTAATGCCAACCTGTGAAAGCAACCAGGAGGGAGGCTTTACCCTGCAAAGCCACAGGGGTGGAGCTACCCAAGACCATGGGGATCTACCTCTTGCATCAGTGTGACCTAGATGTGACCTGGAGTCAAAGGAGATCATTTTGGAGGTTTAAGATTTTACTGACCTGTTGGATGTTGGACTTGCATGGGCCTTGTAATTCCTTTGTTTTGGCCAATTTCTCCCATTTGGAGTGGCTGTATTTACCCAATAACTGTACTCCCACTGTATCTAGGAAGTGACTGGCTTGCTTTTAATTTTGTAGGCTCATAGGTGGAAGGGACTTGCCTTGTCTCAGATGAGACTTTGGACTGTGGAATTTTGGCTTAATGCTGAAATGAGTTAGGACTTTGGGGGACTTTTGGGAAGGCATGATTAGTTTTGAAATGTGAGGCATGAGATTTGGAGAAGGCAAGGTCGCAATGATACGGTTTAGCTGTGTCCCCACCCAAATCTCAACTTGAATTCTATCTGCCAGAATTCCCATGTGTTGTGGGAGGGACCTAGAGGGAGGCAACTGAATCACCGGGGCCTGTCTTTTCTGTGCTAGTCCGGTGATAGTGAGTATGTTTCATAAGAACTGATGGTTTTATTAGGGATTTTTGCTTTTGCAAAAATCCTCAGTTTTCTCTTGCTGCCGCCATGTAAGAAGTGTCTTTTGCGCCCTGCCATGATTCTGAGGTCTTCCCAGCCATGTGAAATTGTAAGTCCAATTAAACATCTTTTTCTTCTTAGTCTTGGGTACGTTTAATCAGCAGCATGAAAATGGATTAATCCAGGAACTGTCTGTAAACTAAAAAGTAGACCTCCAGAACTGTGAGAAATACATTTCTGTTGTTTATAAGCCACCCGGTTTATGGTATTTTGTTATAACAACCCACACGGACTAAGACAGAAGTTAAAGAATTGTTGGTGTCAGTCTTGGCTTTCGGTGGACAAAGAACAAAAAAAGCATTCTCCTCATGTTTTGACAAACTGCTAGCACAAACTGGTTTCCTATGTAAATCTAAATTCAGAATGTATCATAACTTGTAATCCTTAGAGCCATAGAGAGATAGTTTAGCCTAACCTCACCCAGGGATGCTCTTGTTTTCAGGCACCTAGTAAAAATAATGCACAACCAACTGCTCAGGAGAAACTCACATAAAGCTTAACTTATGAACATCATTATTATCATTATTATTTATTATTATTTTTATAGAGACAAGGTTTTGCTATGTTGCCAAAGCAGGTCTCAAACTCCTGAATTCAAGCAATCCTCCCACCTCAGCCTCCCAAATTACAGGGATTACAAGCATGAGCCACCCCACTGCACCTGTCCTTTAAGTATTTTTTTGAGGTCGTATTTGTACACAATAAAAAATATATACAAGAAGTACAGAATACAAGTTATGTTTACTGAGTGAGAAATAACTTAAGAAGAATCTGACTGCATGTAAATGAGATATTAAAGGTATAGATAACAGAAAATAAGTTTTAAAAAATGTTTTAGTTATGTTAAGCTGTAAGAGCAGGCTAAGACACAAAAGTTGATTGCTCTGAAATTTAAGTGTTTGTGTGGGTGTGTTTGTGTGCGTATGTAAATATGTACATTAAATTGTAATTTCATTTTTGCATTTAAAAAATGCTAATTTACATGTTCAGAAAATGACACTTTAAGCAAAGGAGTTTTCTCTTACTGGGTTATGAACAATGATTAATACCTGAGCTCATGTAAAAGAAGAAAGGCAATAATTCTAAGGAAAAATATAGTTTGATTGATTTGCTTAGAGGCAGTCTGGATTCCAGGAAATTATTGAAAAGAACCCTCTGAAAGCTTTTGATATGTAATTCATAATAACAATCCATAATAAGTACATTTAAAAACAGATGTACTAGATGATTACAGGAAAAAAAGAGGAAGACTAATCAAATATGACAATACCAGGAAAATGTATGTACAATATTTCTAGCATTATTGCATCAGTTACGAGGTGTCACAGTACTGTTAGATGTAGATATACTTATTTTCATGGTCCTCAGAGACCCCTCATAAAATGTTACAGAATTATAGGAAGTAGGAGAAACACTAACATATAGAACAGAGGACAAAAATAGGTTAAATCCTAGCCAGATAAAATAGGAAATGCACACTGTTAATTGAAAGAAGAAAAAAAAAATCTCTAGACCAGGAAATAATGTGAAGGAATGATTAATACAGCTACTACATTTTAATCTAACAAACAAGGCAGAATGAAAATGTGACTAGTTTAAAAGAAAATACAGATTTTTAAACTCAGTTATGCTTGTCTACAAAGAGCAGAAGAACATGGATCAAAATGGAATACAGAAAGTGTGTGCCACAGCCACAGAAAAAAAATATGAGGCAGAAAGAAATCTTTCTACTCTTTCTGGATTAACAAAGATTGCTAAAGGCCCAAAATAGTATTAAAAAAAAAATATGGAAAGTCCAAGTAGAAGGGAAGAGCTTTGGCAGAAACAGTGATTCCCACTAGGTTCTTGGGAACCCACGTTGTGTAGGCATCAGTTTTGACAGCAGCTTCATTTTGAGTGCACTAAGAATAAGCCTCATGCTGAATCAAATGTGAATTATCAAGGGAGAAATTTCCTATCATAAATATATTATATACCTGAGAAACTCCACTCAAAAAATACAAGGGAAAAGATACTGTAGCTAGTTAAAAATGCACGGGTCTCCAAAGAAGAAGAAAAACAGAGTAAATGCAGGATTTGGGATATGTTACAAAGCCACTCTGTGAACAGAAACTTGGCTTCTACAAATGCAATTTACTGTGCATGGTGGTCTGAGAAAATAATACGTCACCTGACAGAATTCACACTCAATTTAGCATTGAAGTTACTGAAACAAAAGGCTAAGATTTCTGGAAAATTAGAAGCCCTAAATATGCTTAGAGAATTAGAGAATATGGGAGCTACTAGTAATACCAGAGATTACCACTGCTCATCGCACACACACACATACACAGACACACAGACACACACACACACACGTCAAATAGCAAGGATTGCTATTCACACCAGTCTTAGGTTGCCAAATGTGATTAAGTGATCTTCCACACTTTCCATACTGATTTCATACTACTCCCAATAGTATTACATTTCCCAGATCATGGTCTCTAGTAAATTGTCATAGACTATGGAAGCTAAAACTGATTTTTTTTCGTGAGACAGTCTTGCTCTGTCGCCCAGGCTGGAGTGCAGTGGTGCGACCTCCACTCACTGCAAGCTCCACTACCCAGGTTCACGCCATTCTTCTGCCTCAGCCCCCTGAGTAGCTGGGACTACAGGCGCCCACCACCACGCCCGGCTAATTTTTTGTATTTTTAGTAGAGACGGGGTTTCACCGTGTTAGCCAGGATGGTCTCGGTCTCCTGACCTCGTGATCCGCCCGCCTCGGCCTCCCAAAGTGCTGGGATTACAGGCATGAGCCACCACGCCTGGCCAAAACTGGTATTTTTTAGACTTTTCTGTTTGCTTTATCTATTGCTTATGCCATAGGCCTATGCCTATGAGTCTCTGCTATCAAATTTTAAAAAGTAACATCTTTTAGGTGGGAGTGGTGGCTCATGCCTGTAATCCCAGCACTTTGGGAGGCCAAGGCGGGTGGATCACGAGGTCAGGAGTTCAAGACCAGCCTAGCTAAGATGGTGAAACCTTGTCTCTACTGAAAAATACAAAAACTAAATGGAAGCGGTGGCAGGTGCCTGAAATCCCAGCTACTTGGGAGGCTGAGGCCGGAAAATCACTTGAACTTGGCGGGGCGGAGGTTGCAGTAAGCTGAGATTGTGCCACTGCACTCCAGCCTGGGCAACAGGGTGAGACTCCATCTCAAAAAAAAAATAGAGTAACGTATTTTTGTATTGTTGTATGCCTTGGTCTGAAAACATTATTTATTAGTGGCAATGACATTCTTTCCCAAGTTTTCTAAATATTGTAGTTGTGGTGTGAGGCAATATTTGATTGTCCTATAAATTCTTTGAAATGTAAAGTGTGAGCCTGTTAAGAGTCAGTATTTAACAACTACAGTTTTGGGTGTTCAATAAACTGCCTCATTCTCTTGGTAAACAATTCAGAATGCAGCAACTGTGGACACAAAGCTGATTGAGGATTAAGGCCTTTGGATTTAATTCCTATTTGCTTTACTTTGTAAGTAGTGGAAGCTATAGTATTTGAACTTAATGATGGGGAATATGCTTTATGTTTCAATTTGTATCAATTTGGTCTCTTGCCTGCATATAAAAGAAACTAATGCTGTTAAACACAAGAGGAAAGATCTATTAAAAAAAAAAAAATCAGGGATGCATGGAATCATGGGAGCAGGAGTCTGGAATCCGGACAGGAATCAGAAAAGAAGAATGAAATAAATGTAACCATCATTTTTTAAACAGATGTCTAGGTTGAATGCTGCTCTCACTACTAGTGGAAAGCATCGATCTGGAAAGCCCGAATGCCGTATCCTATTGCACCTGGCTCTCAATACTGTTTTAGTTACTTTGAATTAATTCATCATTTATTTCTATGTGCAATATCCTCTAGATTGAATTTTATACTCTCTAGAAGCATTCGATCATCTAAACCTAGGCCCTATATTAGTGCCTTGTCTGTTGAGAGTTGGATGGGAAAAGAGAATGAGGACCTCCTCCCTTTTGATACCTGTTTTATAGAGATTTGTCCCTTCATCCTATGAATATTAAATACAATGAATACTTTTATTTTCACCAAAATAGTTTGGGACTTTGATTTTTATCTATTTGTAATACACACATACGCAGGCACACACCTGTACATTTTTAGTTCCTTCAGCTGTCCAGTAACCATACATACTCGCCTTCCAAATCTCAGACTTAATAATTGTGCCAAATGTATTCTTAAGTAAGTACATGCTGAAATTGAGTAGGAGAGGCAAAGTATAAGGGAAGAGCATTTGTCAGAAGCAGTCTTTCTCACAACTTTTATGAAAACAGAGAAAAGAGCGGGACTGGACAGGTGGATGCATTAGATCATGATATCAAACCAAGAAACTCTGCCAGTGTGTTTGGGATCTCGAGAATAAATATTTCAAAGAGTACCTCACTGAACAGACATGGCTAACCCCTTGCTTAACCTCCTTGTTAGTAATAAATGGGAGCTGCTTGGACCACTTTAAAGAAAACAGGCGGCTGGGCGCGGTGGCTCATGCCTGCAATCTCAGCACTTTGGGAGGCCGAGTTGAGTGGATCACCTGAGGTCAGGAGTTTGAAACCAGCCTGGCCAACATGTCGAAACCCCGTCTCTACTAAAAATACAAAAATTAGCTGGGCATAGTGGAGCATGCCTATAGTACCACCTACTCAGGAGGCTGAGGCGGGAGAACTGCTTGAACCCAGGTGGCAGAGGTTGCAGTGAGCCGAGATCGCACCATTGCACTCCAGCCTGGGCAACAGAGGGAGACTCCCCGTCTCAGGAAAAAAAAAAAGGAAAGAAAGAAAAAAGAAATAAAGAAATGCATCAAAAAGAAAGAAAACAGGCAACAGGCAAGAGAGGGGAATCTGGTTTGAAAACTGGGGCAGGACGTGAAAAATCTAACAGCTGGAGTGTAAGCTGACTATACCCCTAGCAGATTGTTAGTGTAGCCTTTATTTCCAATGGATTCTAAGTTTCACATCCCTGTGTGGTTAACAAGCTTCACAATAGCATAACACAATAATCCTCTATACTGGATATTAAATTTATCTTCAAATACAAATGAAAAATAGTTATGGTTGCTCCAAGTTACTTGTTATAAACACTAAGAAACCACGATGTTTTAAAGTATTAGAGTGAAAATAAAAATAATAGTTATGAAAAAGAACAGCAAACTAAGACATCCTGAATTTATATTTTGAAATATATATTAATATAACAATATTTACATTAATATCTGGCAGTTTTTTTGCAAACAACAGAATTTTTATGTTCATTGTTAAAATTGAGCACAGCTCGGTTTTGGAAGTACATGAAGTGAGATACACAAATCAAATTCCAGATGTAAAAAAATTAAATATAAAAAACAATGTAAAGTAAATAACTGATCATTGTGAACATATTCTGAAAGTAGGGAATGCTTTTCTTGTAAGTAGTGAATCAATAATCCATTAAAATAAAAGCATGTATTTAGCATGTACAATGTCAATATATCTCAGCCAGATACAACATTATTATAAAGGACTGGTAAAAGATAGATTTTGGAAAAAAGTATTATGATTGACACAAAACGGTTAACATTGTTATCAATGATAATGCCACTACGAATAATCAAAAAATCAATTTTTTTACAGTATTTTATGTATTTGTTTACAATTTCAACTTTTAGTTTAGACTCAGGGGATACATGTGCAGGTTTGTCCTATGGATATATTGTGTGATGCTGAGGTTTGAGGTACAAATGATTCCATCACTCAGGTAGGGAGCACAGTATTCAACAGGCAGGTTTTCAGCCCTTGCTAAGCTTCCTTTCTTCCCACTGTAGTAGTCCCCATTATCTATTCTTTCCATCTTTATGCCCATGTGTACCCAATGCTCAGCTCCCTCTTGTAAGTGAGGCCATGCAGTATTTGGTTTTCTGTTTCTCTGTTAGTTTGCAGGAGGAGGAGAATGCCTCCACTTGCATCCATGTTGCACAAAGTAAATGAATGTATTCTTTTTCATGGCTGCATCATATTCTGTGGTGTATATGTACCGCATTTTCTTTACTCAATCTACACATTTCTTAAAGATAATTTTACAAAAGAATAAATTCAAGTGACTAAAAGTACTTTTAAAAACTGTTTACATTTTTAAACTAATATTTTAAAGGAAATGTAACTTAAATTAAAAATAAGTATTTTTATAATCAGCTCTTTGGCAAAAATTGAAAATTGCTGACTTAATTCTAGACATTGGTTAATAATTTTATAAAATCTATCTACAGGATTTGTATGGATATCCATGGCATGTTTTCACACTAAAAATAAGTTGCAGAGTGCTTCCAGTCCAATAAAAATACATTAAAATGCACATTTATAGGTATTCTTATGTTTTCATGAATCAGTTGTGACTTGCTTCTAATAAATTGAATGTGGTAGAATAATATAGCTTGACTTCTGAAGCTAGGTTAAAAAAGTAATGTTACTTCCACTTTGCTCTCCCTTTTGAGATACTCTTAGGATGTAGCCACCCCTGTGAGAAAGTTCAGGTCACATGGAGAGACTACATGTAGGTTCTCCAGCTTACAACTCAGATATTTTCTCAGTGGATAGCCAGCAACAACTGATAGCCATGTGGGAGAGTGAGCCTTCAGGTAATTCCAGTTCCCAACCTTTGAGCTACTCCAGGTGCTTTTTTCTTTTTTTTTTTTTTTTAAGTCTTGTTGTTGCCAGGCTGGAGTGTAGTGGTGTGATCTCGGCTCACTGCAACCTCCGCCTCCTGGGTTCAAGCCATTCCCCTGCGTCGGCCTCCCGAGTAGCTGGGACTACAGGAGTGCCACCATGCTCAGCTAATTTTTTGTATGTTAGTACAGACAGGGTTTAACCATGTTGGCCAGGATGGTCTTGATCTCCTGACCTCATGATCTACCCGCCTGGGCCTCCCAACCCTTCACAATTGCCCACTGTTGACACTGCTTTATGTGTTTAAATTCTAGGACATTTATTTATTTTGAGACGTGGCTAACTAGAAAACATATGTCCCATAAATAAATGCTACATCGTAAGACATAAACATTTAATTATCCTAATCACTACTACCCTGACTTTCTGAATATCTGAATACATCTCCACACAAACGGTAGGGCAAAAAAATGCCATTTCCTCACGTTTTCATTAATACCTTTAGAAACAACTTTCTAATATTTTCCTACATAATGTGGAACATAATTGTTTTAGTTTGCATTTCTCTGATTTCAAATGAAATTAACCATTTCTTTTTGCATATATTAGCTGTTCAATTTTGTAATGCTTTCATGCACAACATTTTTATTCTACTGAATTTCTTTTTCTTGTTTATTTATGGACATTCTTTGCTTTCCTAGTTATCATCCTGTGTCACAGTTATCTTCCCCAGGTCCCTATTCAATAGTTTTTTCCATAACTATCTCTTAAGTAAAAATGCATTTGTATATTTTAATATTTGTTTCTCTCATTCTCTCTTTCTCTGTTTTTATGTGATGCTTTTGCTTTGGGAGTACATGTTAAACATTTCTTTCTATTTCAAGTTCATACATGGCTATTCCCCACAATTTCCATTTGCTTTATCTTTTGTATTTATGTTTTCATTTTATCTGATTTCACATTTGTATATTTCATGGTTTTCAATAAGTACATGTATTACTTTAAAATAATTATTTTTTTAACATCTATAAATTTTAAAAATTAAAAATATATCTCCTGTCTTCTCTCCTTTTGATGTAGCTAGAATCACCAAACTCTTTCTTTGAGACATATATATTTACAGACACGAAGTTCCAGTGGTATAGCTTGAAATAATATATTTATTTTACTTTTTTACACATTTTAAACATAACTTCATTTAATTTATTAAAGAGAGACAGAGAATGTGTTCCTTTGAACACATATTTTTATCCTTTTTGTATTTAATATTAAAGACTTTGATAAAAAGAGTCTTAGAATTACTAAAAATTCAAGTCTTGCTTATTTGGAGAGCACTGTTGCCGTGATCTTGAGTGATTTGATGACAATTCACTGTTGCAATTTGTGATTTATAAGTAATGTTCAATTTATAGGAATTAAATAAATATCTATAAAGTAATTTTAAAACTTTTTTTAGGTAATGTAGTATTTGTAAGAAAGCCCTCTTAAGTCGGTATTTTCTATTCATTGTTAATGTCTTTCATCATTGAATAAATTAGATTTTTGTTATTATTTTCAAAGTGCATTTATGACATTCACAAACATTTTATGGCTAAAGGGGAATGAGAAAGAAATCTGTGACTTTTCAGAACAAAGGAAAGATCACAATAACTCATAACTGTTTTTGTTTATAATTTACAGAGCATTTCCTAATATATTATGTCATTTTGTCCTCACAACCCTGGGATAAATTTTTATTATAAATAATTATTATTTTATAGCTGACCAAACCGAATTCCAAAAAAGTTATATTGTTTGTCTACATAGCGAGTTGAAAGCCAAGATGAAAACCTCAGTCAATAGAATGTATATCATCCTGAAAAAGGTCAGGGAAAGCAACATTTATGGGAGACTTACAAACAATAAAGATTGGAAGAGGGAATGTAAGGTTAATAGACACTTTGAAAGCCAAGGCGGGAGGATGAACTAGGAATTGGCCCTGAACTGTGCAGGAAAAAAATATGTGGTGTTTGATAAAGCACTCACTATACAATGAGTCAGAAAACTTTGGTTCATTTCCTAAATATTTCACTATGCTCTTGACCAATCAATATTTAGTTTATCTTGGAAAAGTTTTTATATCTACAAAATTCAAGGTTTTACCAATAAAAATTTCTAAATCATTCACCACTTTACGACTTCATTTTGGAATGGATATGTTTAATAATAAAGCCAATTTTTCAACAATGCAAGGAACATATTTATTCTTCTGTGACAACAGAGTCACCCAAAATACACAACCAAATTTGAGGACCATCAAAATCCATGAAGGTATTTATCTTTATTTCACAGATATGAACATCCATGCATTAGATGTACATATCAGTTTAGATACCAAAATGTCTACTAACATACAAATATTTTCAGCATGTGACACTACATTTTGACATTACTATCTATAAACAACTAGTTGGAATAAACCATTTGTGACTCTCAGGCATTGATTTAGCAGGTTCAAGTAAGTTCCGGAAGCTGAGCAGCATTAAGCCCCAGCATTCTAGAGATACAAATGCAAAGTGCTCACTGTCAAGTGTTAGACATCTAATTTTCTTAAAGAGTCTCAACTTCATTAATTGCCTTTGAAAAATTCTTGGAACATAAAACCAATTACTTTAGTTTTTCTAATTCAAGATTCTAAAACTTTTCATGCTCAGGCGTTATATATTCACTCTGAGCCAAGAGAAATTTGATTTTATCTTTTTTATTACATTAAAACTACTGTCATTTGATAGCAGATGATTCCTGTACTCTGATAAAGTGATAACACTTGAATTCCATTGTTTTTTGTCTTAACCCAGTATTGTTCTTATTTATTTTTTACTGTTAGTCCCCTGTAGCTTCTGTGATGTACCAGTATCACTGCTGACTAGTCTGTCTCAATTAGAAATGTGTTTCCTTTTCTCTGTTCATCGTCTGCATTTTTATCTTCCTAGGCATTCTTTCCTAGGCCTTCTATGCTTCTTACTTTCCAATAATGACTAAGTTATACCAGACTCAAAGTCCCATATAAATTATGTATATTTTAATACCTCTTTACTCTCCTGAAATTAAACATGAAATTTTCAGAATGAACCAACCCATAGAAGCAGAAAGTAGATCAATGATTACTACAGAATGAAGTGAGGAGGGATCTGAAGGTGATGGAGATTATTTTTCAGTGATGGAAATATTCTGGAATTAGATACTTGTGTTGACATACAGCCTTGACAACTTCTAAAAACCACTGAATTGCATACTTTAAAATGATTAAAATAAAAAAATAGTTTATAGTAATTTCATCTAAAAAATTTAAACAAGTGTCTCTATATTTAGATAGATAACAGATGTATCTATGTATCTATGTAAATATATAGACAGAGGAAGAGAGAGAGAAGTGGGCAATATACTGAGGCCTGAAGAACTTTGAGAATATAACTAACTGGAGGCAGGAAGTACAACAAAACGATTGTTATTAAAATTTGGGGGAAAAGTAACCTATACTTTTTGGAGGCAGAAATTTCGTAACACTGTGGTCAGTAGCAAAATGGATAATAAAATGTGAGTATAATGAACTTGTCATTGAGGCTGAAGATTTTCAGAGAGCCTGTTGAAGGTGCTGTTTGGCATCTTCTAGCGATCTAAAGCAGTATATGAAAAAAGACATAAAATAATTAGAAACTGTCGTTAGATGAATTTATAAATATTTATGGAACCCATATTCCCAGCCAACAAAAAATTTTTAAAAGAAGTATCTTTTAGAAAAAGATTAAAAACCAGAGCGCTCCCTCTTATAAAGTGGTCTAAGTTTCAAGATGGCATGGCCTCTTTTTTTTTCTTCCCATATCTCATCAAGATTTAAGGCATTACTTAATAGTTTGTCAAAACAAAACAAAAAGAATAAAAAAATCTGAGGGCATGCCTTTTTAATCTTCTCGTTAGAAATAAAATCTTGTAGAAATTTTGGAGGGATTTCCTACATAAACTTTAATCTCCCCTTTTTTATAGAAGGATGAGCCTATCCTGAAGAGTTATATGGGTGCAGCTTTTTGTCAAACTGAAGGGATAGATAATAGTTTGATTCATTCAAAATTTATACAATTTTTAAATAAATTGTGTCTGCTAAGAAACAGAGGCAATTAAAATAAAATGGGCTTCTCAATACCTAACTTCTCACAGGCAATTAGTGGGGTCGAGGACACCCAATGGCAAAAATGGAGCATTTTCATGGAAAAGAAAGAATGACTCAGAGGGTAGAGACAAAGCGAGAAAAACCACTATCAAGAAGCAGAACATTGATGACATATCTGTCTGAATATCAGAATTGCTATGAAATAGTATATCACCCACTCCCAACCTTTTGAATGCAGGTATTTGTTGCAGTTGTTCTGTTTCTTTCTCAACATTATGCTTCATATCTGTGAGTTCAAGGAAATGAACCTGAGACGCTAAGCCCAGTGAGACCATCTATACCTCAAACTGATTTAAATGATGGATTTTTGAACTTCTAAATAATGGTATAATTGGAAGAGAGGAAAGGAGAGTGTGTAATTTCGCAAATGAAAATGCATTATTGTGATGACAGGGTGAACTGTGGTATTTTAAAAAAAAAATTAGTTCCCCCAAATTCCTCCCTTATTGAGCATCCCCCTAGATTTGGAATCTTCCTGTAACAATTTGATAGAGTGATAGTGGCAGAAATGATGTTCAGAGACTTCTGATCCTAGGCCTCCTTAAGGTGATAGAAGTTATCTTTTAATTTTCATTTGGAAAACATTATCTTGGTATGCTCTGACCACAACCTGTGAAGCAGAAGACTCAGTCAGGTGAGTCTATGCAGAGACTGTGAAAGATAATAAAATAGGTGTTGTTTTAAAGCACTAAGCTTTGGGTGGTGGTTGTGCATCAGTAAATCACTTACATACTTACACTCTACCATAGTGTGACATATAAATAAACCCTTAGTCATTCAATAAAATATGAGTGTGAATAAATGTAACCAAGTTCAACAATATGGAAGAGACTCACAACCATGATGTTAAACAAAAGAAGCCACAGACAAAAAAAATTCAGATTGCTTTGTTTCAATAATATATCATTCTGAAGTAGTCAAAAGTAACCTGATGTTAGAAGTTACAATACCAATTTCTTTTGGAAACAGACATGATTAGAAAGATGAACATAGGGGCTTCTGGGGACCAAGCAATGTAGCAATGTTCTGTATTTAATTGAGATGCTGGCTACAATTCTGTTTTTTAATAAAAATACATCAAGCTGTGCACTACACTGTGTATGCTTTTATGTATATTTGATGTAGTTTACTAAACTTTATAATTGATTAAAACGTTTTGTGGTAGACAATTTGATTTCTTACTAGCAACATCAAAAACTTGCTAATGCAAAATCTTAACAAATGTTGCAAAAATAAGAATTTTTGCATTGCTAGAATACATGCAAATTGTCACATTTTACAGAGAAATTTTACAGTACATAACATTTGAAAATGTGCAAAGTCTAGAGCTTCACAATGCTACGTGTATGAATGTGCCTTAGTAAAATCTGTGCATACGTACACCAGGAAACATGTACAATAACATTTACTGAAACATTTTTTAATGGAAGATATTTAGAAAAATGAACCAAATAGGCATTCATCCATAAATAAAAGTGATGACATAAATTGAGTTATAAAATGAATACTCTGTAACTATTAAAATGAAATTAGAACAAAATGTATAAACAGGAACATATCACAAAAACAGTTTAACTAAAAGAGAGGAATATAGGCTGATATAATTTCCAAAATAGTTAAAAAGTACAATACTTTGTGTAGTTGTTATGGATTCAAATACATTTAGTAATGGTATGAAAATACTTCGGAGGGTAACTAAAAAAAAAGTAAAAACAAAAAACACCACACAGTCATTGTTTGGGGAGAAAGGAACACAAAAGAAACAGAATTATAGCGGGGAACATGTGGGTTTGAAATGACATTTGCAATATTTAATTCCTTAAAGGTATTCTAAAGAAGATATGACACATATTAACATGTGATTTAATTTATATTCTAATAAACAGATAAAAGTAAATTTATAAGCTATAGATTTTAGTATATAGGCTTTCTCACTGATGAACATATCTACTTTAATTTATGCATGTCATTATATATTTAACTTAGGAATCTCAGTATACGTTTATTAAATTGTGATTTTGTCTATCTGCAATATTTGGCAATTATAAATCTGACTGACACAAATGAATTTGTGTCAAGATCTCACCTTAAGAAAATGTGAGCGTAAAGTGTTTATAGTCAACTTAAGGATTTTATTTGACACTCCTCTCACCGATTATTTGTTATAAATATTTTGAAGCCATGCCTTTATTTACGCTATCTGTACTCAAAAGTGTTTTGTTCCAATGAAATTGATTCTCTTTGGAGAATCCCAAAGGAGATATTTAAAAGCTCACCGATACTAATGAAAATGCCATTTTGATTACCAAGTAGTATATAATACCTTTAGGATTGTTATCATGTCCAAAAGATTGTCTTTGAAATTCAGACAGAACACTGAACCTAGACAACACTAAAGTCCTTGCCCATTATTCCCAGTTGTGCGAAATGCCAAAGGAGATCAATGAGTTTTGTGATCTGAACGACCTCTCTGTAGTTTCTATGTTCAAGCAATTTGTTGTGACAGTAAGTATTATTTATTCTCTGCTGGTGGTATACATGCTTCAGTGTATACTCAGATACAGCTTTAATGCTGTATAATTGCTTTGTCTGTAACTATAACTGCCAGTGGCCACCAATATTTGGTTGCAAAATGAAAATACATTTAAAAATCAGAATCACAATATATTAAAACATAACTCGTTTTCTTAAAGCACAATTTCTTCATCCTTCTGCTTAAATTATACACTAACGTCAGTTTCTGAATAAACTTTTGGAGGAACTCTGCCCCTAGGAGTTGGAAAACAGGAATTTGAGTATTCACGTAACAGTTTATTGAGTTCTTGTGATATGTTATGTTTTGAAGTGCTGTCCTTAAAAAGCTTATGGTCTAGTGAAGCATGCAATCGAGTAACAGGTGCATTACTCTGAAGTTAGTGAAGCATAGGATTAGGTAGTAAGTGCATTACTGTACAGTGTAATAAGTACTTCCAAACTGATAAGAGGTCAATGAGCAGTCATACGTAGAGATATTCACAGAAGACCTTAAAGGCTAGTGCTTTCATAAAAAAAGGACAGTAACTGCTCTTTAACTGGATATTTAAAAGAGGTATTTGTGTTAATCATGTTTGAATAAAGAACTGAAGGAAAAGTGCCCTAGGAAGATAGCATAGTATCATCAAATGATAACAGATGCAACAGAGCAGAGCGGGAAGCAGCATGGCGTCCAGCACCAAATGAACAGTCAGTGAATGTGTGAGGAGAACTAAAGGAAAGAGAGGAAAAATAAGGACTAGACCATCACACAATCTCTATGAGGGGTTAGAAATAAGTCATTAGAACTTAAAAATAGAATCAATAGGTCTTGATGATTGAGTTTACTCAATTACCTATCAACAAGTTTTTCAGTAACTCTTCACCTTATACCCAGATTCTTCAACATGTCATTTTGAAGATGATTGTAGGTGTCTGTCACCATTTAAAAAATAATTATAAACTGGGTGCCATGACTGACACCTGTAATCCCAGCATTTGGGGAGTCTGAGGAAGGAGTATCACTTGAGCCCAAGCATTTGAGACCAGCCTGGGAAACAGAGAGAGACCTTATCTCCAGAAAAAACAGAAAAAATTATCCAGGCATGGTGGTACACACCTGTAGTCCCAGCTACTTGGATGGTTGGGGAGGGAAGATCACCTAAGCCCATGAGATCATGAGTGCAGTGACCCATGTTCGTACACTGCACTCCAGCCTGGGCGACAGAGTGAGATTCTGTCTCTAAATAAATAAATAAAAATCAAAGTTTTAAAAATACTTTGTAACAGAGACAGAAGGCGTTATATAAGAGAAATACGTGGCTGTAAATTCCACAGAAGTGTGTGTAAAGCAGTTTTGTTAAAGGGTCCAATCACTGAAAAAGGAAGTATTTTAGAAAACATTGTTGTATTCTACCTTATTCATTAGAAATGCTAATTGCCTGTAGTGGCTGACTGATATAGAGTGCCAGGGATGTTAGTGTGATCTGCAATGTGCGAATCACTGCAAAGAAATGAAGTGTTTTCTCTAACCTGGAAGAATAATGAAATATTCCATTGCATATTCATGTAGATTAAAAAAAAGCTTATTTTTTCTAAACATTTAAATCTCTAAAGTAAAATTATTTTTGCAAGAGTTTAATATTAACACCAAATTCGACAAATGCAACTACTATGTCAGTTGAAGGAATAAGGCAGTTTGTTTTGTTCAAAATGAGACGAATTTATTATGTCAATAAAAGGTGTTTTCTTAATAATGCTATTTGTGAGGTTTAAATATATCATTTACCATTGCAATGATTTTCCAGTTATTCTATGTGTAGCTTTAAGTACAGAATGACTTTGCCATATCTTCTAAGTTAGTCAGGATGCAAATGTAAATAGTGGAATCCATATTATTTAACTACTAATTGCTTTCCTTTTATTTTGATTTTGTGATATATGTTGAAAACCAGAGAGACTATTGAAATTATTCTACTGTGGTTTTGATTAGCATTTTCAAAATAACTAATCATATTGATCACCTTTTCATGTACTAATTGGCCATTTGTACATCATCTTTGGAGAAACTTCTATTATTTTGTCATTTTCAATTGGGTTGCCATTCTATTGTTCAATTACATGAGTTATATATGTGTTCTAGATACTAGGTTTTTTATCATATAAACAATTTGCAAACACTGTCTTCCACTTTATTGCTTACATTTTCTCTTTTTGCTGCTGTTATTTGATGCACAAAAGTTTGCTATAACATAGTATGAAATTTTTTTCACATACAAAATTAGGTTAATGCCTTTTCAAAAGTGAACAATATAGCAAAAACTTTATTGATTTAATCTTATCTGAAAATATGTGGTGGCAGGTGTCTGCAGTCCCAGCTACTTGGGAGGCTGAGGCAGGATTATGGCATGAACCTGGGGGAGTGGAGCTTGCAGTGAGTGGAGATTGCGCCACTGAACTCCAGCCTGGGTGACAGAATGAGACTCTGTCTCAATAAATAAATAAATAAATAAAGTGAATATCTGAAAATAAATCAACTTTCTCAAATTATAGCCATATTTGACTCTATAGGAAAAACAGGTATTTGTCTAATTTTCCCCTTTAATTAACAAATTAATCATTTTAGTTTTACATAATAGTATATATTTTATATATAGTATATTTTTATTTTATAAAAATGACTAAACAAGTTCTTTTATATTAAAATAAATATACATTTTAAGATAAAAGAAAAATTCCTTAATGGAAGGTAAGATCGATACAAACAAATCGTAATACTTACAGGCCAAGTTTGTAATTGTGAACATGTACTTCTATCCAGGAGCAGGAAGAAGGAAGAGTGGAGAACAAAAACAAAATACTATCCTCTCCATCAAAAGACCGTGCAAAGTCTTCAAAATAAGCCAGTGTGAGGACAAAATATTCCTACAGCTATATTCATCTAATCTTATACACTGCCATACTGGCAAGCCAACTTTATACCTACACTTCATATGGGCCATGCATTGTGTGAAATTATTTTTCAAACTCATAATATTGGAAAAAATGCCTCTCCCAGTTTTTTTTCTTTTTTTTTAGATTTGAAGGCTCTGTATACTTTATTTTGCAGTAACAACAAAAAAAAGACTTTGAAGATACATGCATTACTCCCTATATTATGTAACTGTGCTATGTATTATGTGGCCATTAGCCACATTTGGTTATTTAAATTTATATTTTAATTAATTAAAATATAATTTTAATTAAAATAAAAATTTTAATTAATTAAAATATAATGAAATAAAAATGTTCCCCCTCAGTCACAGTAGCCACATTTCAAACATTTACTAGCTACATGTGGCTGGTGAATACTGTTATGGACAGTGGAGTTAAGTTTTGCCATAACTGAAGAAAGTTCTGAATAGCACAGTCAAGGTCATCACAATTTTTATATGTATTAGTTTAATGAACCTAAATTTTGCCTTTTTATATGAGGAATTAATTAGAAATTACTAAGAAACAGGCCGGGCGCGGTGGCTCACGCCTGTAATCCCAGCACTTTCGGAGGCCGAGGCGGGTGGATCACAAGGTCAGGAGATCGAGACCACCCTGGCTAACACTGTGAAATCTCGTTTCTACTAAAAATACAAAAAATTAGCCAGGCATGGTGGCAGGTGTCTATAGTCCCAGCTACTGGGGAGGCTGAGGCAGGAGAATGGCGTGAACCCAGGAGGCGGAGCTTGCAGTGAGCCGAGATCGCGCCACTGCACTCCAACCTGGGCGACAGAGCGAGACTCTGTCTCTAAAAAATAAATAAAGAAAATAAAAAAAGAAATTACTAAGAAATTAAGTATATAAACATTTATTCATAGTCTTTACTGGGAAACATTTGAAAACACTGGAAAAATGTATCAGTTAAATTTTTTCAGATGCATATATTCTCATGTACTCTATAGCCCACTATTTTTAAAAGCATTGCACATGCAAGGCTGCTTTTTATATTCAGTAAGATTGAATCTAATTAATGATATTTGAAATTACTTTTTTACTACTTGCCCAAAATTATACACACACATGCACCAGCACACACATTATATATATAAATATACGTAACATTTCTCAAAATAAGTTAACTTACATACCATTTACTAATTCTGGAAAATGAAATATAAATCTGAGTTTAGGCATAATTTTGTGAAAGAATCCACAATATCTAAATTTACTTGTCTCTTCCCAGCTGTTGCTTTTCAAATGTATCAGGGTTCAAATTGAAAGAAAAACAAAATCAAACAGAAAATAGAACATTAACATCTATTAACACATCTCTTTTTTATGGCACAAACCTTTCAGTGCATTTTAAAAATAGGAGATCTCATGGGATAGTTTTCAGGATCCAAATCTTGAATATATAACCAACTAACCATGAGAGAATTTGTTAAATTTGCATTAAATTGTTTAAGCCAGTAGGGTGCACACATTATGCATTCTAAAAGTACCTAAATATAGTTTTCAATAATGAATAATGTACTGCATTAATCATTTAATCTTATATAAAATGTATAGGCTGTATAGCTTTAAAGAAGGTACCTAGCTTAACACAGACACAGATACACACATACATTTAATATTTTCTGAATATACCCTTTGTCCACTAGTAGGAGGATTTCCACTTCATTTTCTAGAATTACTCATAGTAAGAAAAGTTCATTTTTGTTATTACTTTATTTCCCTATATTTACAGTTAGTTTTGCTCATAATAAGTCTTGTAGAAAAATAATCATTGATCTATATAGTGGCTTGAGGACTGTCAGTTTGAGAAGTTTGTGACCTAATTGATCTGTGGAGTTGACTTTGCTGATTTGAGTTACTGAGTGGATTCTCCATTTTCTCTACTGGCTTATATCAGACAGACCCACAGGTGCATTTATTGCACAAGTTTGAGGAGCTCCTTAATGTATCTGAAAAATGTCTCACATTCTGCCTTTAAGGAATATATTTTTCAACTCCACTCCAGGATGAAATAGTTTGTGAGCTCTCTCCAACGAAACTAGGTTGCTGGGAGCAAGTATAGTTTGAAGCGTAGACTAGAGAGATTAGTCTAAAACATGGAATATTGCCTTAGGAGGGGATGTCAGAAAAGGGTCAGAAAATAGGGAGCTCTGAGTAGTGAGATAGTAAACAGTAGAGGAAATAGAGGCAAAAGAAAAGTAGGACAAGATAACTGAAAAAGAAAAGTTAGCATTTTCTAACAAGTAGTACCGCTAACTTTACGCTTTACTTTTTAGAATCAGATTACACATTTTAATGATCTTATTTTGTATTTTAAATATATGAAATTTAATAAAGTTAAGTTTTTCTCTTATGACAATTTTTAGTGTATACATCTGTCATTTAGCATGTTACATTACATGAGACTTAATGAAGGTTATAAGTAATTTGAATTCTTTCTGATTCACTCTTTCCTCATATACACAAAATAATTAATGTTGTTATACATATCACCTTGTAAGAATTCTGTTTCAATTACAGCAATTAATTCTGGAATGTGTTTTAATAATTATTGCGTCTTCCATCATTAATCATAAACTGTACATTTCCTAGTTCTTTGTACAGTGTATATAAAATACTCTTTCAAAATGATTATTCTTTTATTAATATTTGATAAGTATTTATTGAATGTTTAGGATGAATTACGTGCTCGATGTACAAAGATGGGTATTAGTTCTGACCTCCAATGTTTCACATTCCATTTGGTTTTACTTTTTGCAATATGATTTTCTAGTAAAGAATCTCATTGGCCACAGAAAAATGGCATCAATTTTTACATTTTCTGTTTTAAATAATCACATTGAACTTAACTGCCATACAGCTAACAGGGCTTCATGGATAATACTACACTCATGTTTATACTCACTGAAATGCTTTCAGATATACATAATATAAACACATGATATGATACAAAGGAACTTTAAAAGTAAGAAAATTATTTTATTTCACACAAGAAGTACTAAGGTGGGTGTTTCCAGGGCTCTTAACTCAGCTACTCAATGATGGCATCAAGCTTTACTTTCTTTCCATCTGCTCTGTCAACAGCTTTGTTGCTGTGATCTTCTAAAGATGGTTACTGTGGCTTCAGGCAAATGTTCATACGGAATAAAAAGGCAGAATAATCTTCCAAAGTGCTTGTATCTTGTTTTCAGTGAGAAGAAGCTTTTTGAAGTTTGTCAATAGTGTTGTTCCTATATTACAGGTGAGAATAATGTGATAGTTCCATTCTTTAATCAATTTGTGATGCGAGAAATGGATTATCATACTTGGCTGAAACGAAAATATTTTTATTTCAAGGAGTGAGTCCTAGTTTGCTGGATGGTTGTAGCTACACAGAGGAGGTTCAATTATTCAGAAACAAACAAAAACAAATACGAATAAACAAAGACTCTGGTTTGCCTATGGTGAAGAAAGATGAGAGGAGGTATTTTACACTGTAGGCAGGCAACAACAGCGTCTTGTGCCCTCTAATCCCTCACACCTTCTCCATCTGGCAGGGGCTACTAAACCATTTCTTTTGTTATTTTAAGGTGCTGAGAGGGTCCACTTACCTTGCCTAAAATTATAGATAAAAAGTAGCTACTCATTCTGTCACCAATAAGTTTATTTTTCTAGGTACCGGCATTTCAATCCTATAGAGTCTTTCTAATAAAATAGTCCTAAAATATCTTTCCAAATCTCCCACAAATGTAGAGCAAAGATAAACATAGCCTTTCTCAATCTGAACAGATTGTAACAGAAATTACTGCTATTTTGTAATCTACTTTAAAGTTATAGTTAAAATTTAATTCTGATTCGTTGGTGAAGGTTTTTGAGACTCAGGCATTATAATAATTTATCTAACAGATTTCTTCCTCTATTAAAATAATTTTTTTGGTTTTGCTGTTTGCATGGCAAGGAAATATTTTAGGACAAATGATCTAGTAAATAACAAAAGCTGCAGTTACTGTGTTAAAGATGGTTATAATCATATCTAAAATTTGAACCCAGGATTGTGCTATCAAATTCTATGCTCCCCCAGAACATTATAGAGGAAAATCGTAACCTGAGATTCATGGGCTGATCATCTTTACTAACATTATCTTGAGTCAATTAGGAAATTTTTACAGTTAACATATAGAAATCATAGGCTATAGACAGCTACAAGAGGCCATTACTTGCATCCTAAGTTTCATAAGCTACAAAAGCATTGCTTTTTCTTTTTCACTAGTGAGAAAGCTGAAGACGTTAAAGAAGTCTAAAGGAACTAATTACTGGAAGTGAGAAGATCTGTATAAGAAAGACAAAGATAACTTATCTTACTTTACAAGAGCAGTGATAGAATCAATGAACTGAATATAATAAGAAACCAGAGAATGTTCTGTTATGCTTTTAATGGTTGCATGTGGTTCCAAAAAATACTAAGGTTCTCAGCCAAAGACTGAGTTGCAACTTGGCAATAATTTCCTAGAATCTTCACTAAAGTAATTGGGGACAGTATGCCAAGAGATGGGGCTCAGGAGAAAATACCTCAAAGAGATCTTCTCTGAGGCAATTGCAGCTTCCTTAAGTGCGAAGTAGTCTCCCAGGAATGCAAGAGAGAAAGCGTGAGTAAAATCAATGCTAAGTCCTCTGGAATTACAGAAGACAAAAGGAAGCATAAGAAAGCAGAGTGTATTAGTTCATTTTCATACTACTATGAAGAAATACCGAGACTGGGTAATTTATGAAGAAAAATAGGTTCAACATACTCACAGTTCCACGTGGCTAGGGAGACCTCAAAACCATGGTAGAAGGTGGAGGAGGAGCAAGGGCACATTTTACATGGCGGCAGGCAAGAGAGCATGTTCAGGGGAACTGTCCTTTATAAAGCCATCAATGTTGTGAGACTTATTTGCTATCACTAAAACAGGATGGGAAAACCCATATGATTCAATTACCTCCCAGTGTCCCTCCCATGACACATGGGGATTATGGGAGCTACAGTTCAAGATGAGATTTGAGTGGGAACACAGCCAAAACACATGATTGTGACCCTGGGCCTCCCAAATCTGATTTCCTCACATGTCAAAACTATTATGCATTTCCAACAGTTCTCTAAAGTTTTAACTCATTTTAGCATTAACTCAAAAGTTCATGGTCCCAAGTCTCATCTGAGACAAGGCAAGTCCCCTATGCCTATGAGAGTGTAAAATCAAAAACAAGTTAATTACTTCATAGATACAATGGGGGTACAGGCATTGATTTGTTCCCAATGGGAGAAATTGGCCAAAACGAAGGGCCTAAAGGGCCCATGCAAGTTCAAAATCCAGCAGGATAGTCAAATCTTAAAGTTCCAAAATGATCTCCTTTGACTCCATGTCTCACATCTAGGTCATGCTGACGCATGAGGTAGGGTCCCATGGTCTTGGGCAGCTCCACCTCAGTGGGTTTTCAGGAGATAGCTGCCCTCCTGATTGCTTTCATAAACTGGCATTGAGTGTCTGCAGCTTCTCCAGGTGCATGGTGCAAGCTGTCTGTGAATCTACCATTCTAGGGTCTGGAGGATGGTGGCCCTCTTCTCATAGACCTACTAGGAAGTATCCAAGTGGGGACTCTGTGTGGGGGCACTCATCCCACATTTCCATTCTGCACTGCCCTAGGAGAGGTTCTCCATGAGGGTTCCATATCCAGGCATTCCATATATCCTGTGAAATCTAGGTGGAGTTTGCCCAACCTCAATTTTTGACTTCTGTGTACCTGCAGACCCCAAACCACATGCAAGCTGCCTTGGGGTTTGCATCTTCTGAAGCAACGGCTTGAGCTGTACATTGGCTCCTTTTAGTCACAGCTGGGATGCAGGGTACCAAGTCTCAAGACTGCAAAAAGCAGACAGGTCTTGGGTCCAACCCATAAATCCATTCTTTCCTCCTACACCTCCTGGCTTGTGATGGGAGGGGCTGCTGTAAAGACCTCCAACATGCCCAGGAGACATTTTTTCCCACTGTCTTGGTGATTACCAGTTGGCTCCTTATTACTTATGCAAATTTCTACAGATGGCTTGAATTTCTCCATAGAAAATGGGTTTCTCTTTTCTATGGCATCATCAGGCTACAAATTTTTCAAACTTTTATGCTCTGCTTTCCTTTGAAATATAATTTGCAATTTCAAACCATATCTTTGTGAATACATAAAACTGAATGCTTTCAACAGCACCCATATCACATCTTGAAATCTTTGCTGCTTAGAAATTTCTTCTACCATATACCCTAAATTACCTCTCACAAATTCAAAGTTCCACAGATCTCTAGGAGAGGGGCAAAATGCCACCAGTCTCTTTGCTAAAACATAGCAAGGGTCACCTTTTTTACAGGTCCCAACAACTTTCTCATCTCCATCTGAAACCACCTCAGTATGGACTTCATTATCCTTATCACTATCACCATTTTGGGCAAAGCCATTCAACAAGTCTCTAGAAAGTTCCAAACTTTCCCCCAGCTTCCTGTCTTCTGAGCCCTCCAAGTCTCTAGGATGTTCCAAATTTTCCTGTCTTCTTCTGAGCCCCCCAAACTGTTCCAGCCTCTGCTTGTTATTCTGCTCCAAAGTCAGTTCTACATTTTGAAGTATCCTTATAGCAGTATTCCACTCTATGGGTACCAATTTATTGTATTAGTCCATTTTCATACTGCTATGATGAAATACCTGAGATGCGGTAATTTATAAAGAAAAAGAGGTTTAATGGAGTCACAGTTCCACATTACAGGGGAAGCCTTGCAATCATGGTAGAAGGTCCAGGAGGAGCAAAGGCAACACTAACATGGCAGCAGGCAAGAGAGCATTTGCAAAGGAGCAGCCCCTTTATAATACCATCAAATCTCATGAGACTTACTATCACAAAAACGGCATGGGATAATGGGCCCTCATGATTCAATTACCTCCCACTGGTCCCCTCCCATGAGATGCAGGCATTATGAGAACTACAATTCACGATGAGATTTGAGTGAGGACACAGTCAAACCATATCAAGGCATTCTAACCTGACATAGTGTTCCTAAGTGCAGAAATTTGAATGCTAGACAGAAAGCAAAGATGGCTGCAGTCAAACTTGCAGAGAGAGAGATGTCCCAAGTTCAGAATACTGGCATTGGCAGCTTTGCTCTTGTCTTTGTCATGGTTCTCAAGAGGAATAGAAACCAAAGGGAATGTACATGCGTGCACACACACAAACACACATATATAAACAGCAGGGAATGTATTATGATTGCTTTATAGGCGTATAAAGACTGAGATGTCACACAATCTCTACAAGCTTGTAGTTCCAGGAATGTTAGTGATATAGTTCCAGCCTAAATCCAAAGGTTTGAGAATCAAGGGAGTCAATGGTGTTAACTCTTGGTCCAGGACTGAGAGCCTGAGAACAAAGCGTGCTTATGTCTAAGGACAGGAGAAGACAGATATTCCATTTCAAGTAGAGAGCAAATTCACCCCTCCTCCATCTTCTCTTCTTATTTTCTTCTGTTGCTTTTTTTTTTTATTATTAGACCCTTAATAGTTTGAATGAGATCTAACTTTATTGGAGAGGGTGATATCTTTTATTCAGTCCCCCAGTTCAAATGCTAATATATTTGGGAAACACATTCACAGATACATGAAAAAATATTTACCAGGTAACAATCTCTTAGTCCAGTCAAACTGACTTCTACAATTAACCATCATAGCTGTATAGAGCAAATATAGGAAATACAATTGCCTATATCAGGAATGAAAAAGGTAACTTCACTATAGATTCTACAGATAGTAAAGGATACTTAAATACAACATTATAAATGACTTCATTGCAACGTATTTGACAACTTGGGTGAAACAGACAAAACTTGCTGCAAAGTGACACAGGAAGAAAAAAATACTAACCTCATATCAGTGATTCAATAGAATGCCTATTCAAAAACTCACAGGAAAAGTTTCCAGACAAAAAGCCTTCATCAGTTAATTTCATCTATCCACAGAAATGATTTCAGAGAATAGATCAAGGTATAATTTCCAGCTCATTTAACAAGGCCAGCAAAACTCTGATATCAAAACTTAACAGAAATAGTATTAACAAAGAAAATTAGGGATCAGTATCCCTCATGAAAATAAACATGAACTTGCTTCACAAACTATTGGCAAATTAATTCTTCAAAACACACACACAGAAGTAAATATATCATGATCATGGGTGTTTAACATTTAATAATCTACCAGTATAAACTATCACAATAAAAAAATATGAATTACACATAATTTCAATACATGGCAAAAAAATTTTTTTACAAAATTCAACAGTTATTTATTATAAAATACATTGAATCCCCTCCCTTCAAAATTTGAAGCCTAATTTCCAATCACTTTAATATAGGTCAGATTCATTTTCATCTAAACAAATTAGAGGCAGCTGTAGTCCACAGCATTCATAGAGAGGAACAAAAGGGGCAAGTGAATACAGCACCTTCAGCTGAAATATTGAAACTGATTAGGGAAACAACTCAAACCATGGAGAACAAAGAAAAGCAGGGCAGGGCAATGGCCCACTGGGAGCAACACAAAGCCAAGAGAATCCCCTGCCAAGGGGAGTGGTGAGTGATTATGCGACCCTAGAAAACCATGCTTCTCCCATGGATCTTTACAACTTGTGGATTAGGAGATCCCCTTGTAAGCCCAGGCCATAGGACCTTGGTTCTGTGATCAGCTCCATACTGAGCTGTGTGGAGTCTCGACAGAGCAGCTGCTTAGGCACACATAAAGACCCAGTAGCTTTACATACTCTGGCCCTGGCATCCCCAACAAATTTCTCTGAAACCCAGGCAATGTGGGAAGTCCATACATACCCCTAGGAAGGGGGCTGAATCCAGGAGTCAAGCAGCATCATTCTGTGGGCTCCACTTCCATGGTATCTTATAAGATAAGATCCACTGGCTTGGAATTCCAGTCAGTCACCAGCAACAGGGTGGAGCCTGCCTGAGACTAGACAGAGCCCCTGGGGAGAGGGGTGGGCCACTATCTCTGCTGTTTGGTCAACTCAGGCATTGCAGCTTGGGGGCTTTGGACAGTCCAAATGGTCTGGACAAGGAAGTGTCCTCCCAGCAGTACAACACAGTTGCTTTGCCAGGTAGAGGTCAGAGGGGTTCTTTAAGTGGGACCCCTATCCATTCCTTCTGACTGGGTAGAACCTCCCAGTTAGGCCATCCAGACAACCCTGTGCACACATATTCTACAAACAGAGCTCAGCTCTCTCCCTAAGACAGAGTGGCCAGGGGAAGGGGAGGCCCACCACCTTCACTGTTTGGACAACTCAGACATTCCAACTGGGTTTTGGAGATTTTCAGCTGACGGGGCAGAGGTGGTTCCCTAGCACCACATGGCTATCTTGTCAAGGTGCAGCCAGACTGCTTCTTTAAGCAGGACCCCAATCTACTCATCTTCGTGGGGTGGGTCCTCCAAGCCAGGTCTTCCAGCCACCCCCACTAGCGTTCTGTAGCTGACAGAGCTCTAATTCCTCCCTGGGGAGGAGTGCTGGGGGTGGGGCAGGCTGCCACCTTAGCTGACGGGGCTTCTCAGCCAGTCCAGCCTATGGGCCATGGACAGCCCAAACTTATCAGGGGCTGAAAGGATTTCCAACACAACACAGCTGCTCTACCAAAAAGCAGCCAGACTGTTTCTTTAAGAGGGTCCTTGATCCCATTCCTCCTGACTAGGTGAGACCTCCTAACTGGGTTCTCCAGCCACCTTCTACAGGCAAGTTCAGGTCAGCAACAGGTCAGTACCCACCTGGGATAGAGCTTCCAGAAGAAGGGGCAGGCTGCCATCTTTGCTCTTTCATAGCCCAGCCTTCACTGGTGATACTTCCATGTATGGGAAAAACCAGGTCAATTAAGGTCTGACCACCAGCAAACCACAGACCATCAGACCACCAGCAAATCACACCAGCCCTATGTAAGAGTGGCCAGACTCTTAAAATAAAAACAAACAAACAGAAGACAAAAACAGCAACTACATCAACAACAAAAGATAAGTCACAGAAACCCCATTCCAGGATTAGCAAACTCAAAGATTAAAGGTAGATAAGCCTAAAAAGATGAGAAAGAATCAACACAACACTGAAAGCTCAACAAGCAAAAGTGCCCCTTTTCCTCCAAATGACCACAACACCTCCCAGCAAGGGCTCAGGACTGGGCTTAGGCTGAGATGGCTGAGATGACAAAAATATATTTCAGAATGTGGATTAAAAACAAACTTCCCTGAGCTAAAGAAGCATGTTGTAACACAATGCAAAGAAACTGAGAATCATGATGAAACAATGCAGGAGCTCACAGACAAAATTGCCAGTTTAGAGAGGGACATAACCAACCTGAGAGCTGAAAAACACACTATAAGAACTTCACAGTGCAATCACTAGTATTAATACCAGAATAGAGAGAGCAGAGGAAAGAATCTCAGAACTTGAAGACTGTCGTTCTAAAATAGGACAGGTAGACAAGAATAGAAAAGAAAGAATGAAAAAGAATGAACAAAACCTTTGAGAAATATGGGATTATGTAAAGAGACCAAATCAACAACTGATTGGGGTTCCTGAAAGAGATGGGGAGAATAGAACCAACTTGGAAAACATTCTTCAGTCCCTCTCCATGTATAGCCCTCCACAGAAATGCTTGCGTGCCCTTATAACATTGCTGTGGAATTTCCCTAAAACAATTTCCCTAAAACAATGTTATCATCCAGGAGAACATTATCAACATAATACGACAGGCCAACATTCAAATTCAGGAAACTCAGAAGCCCCAGTAAGATACTCCATGAGAAGATCACTCCCAAGACCCATAATCATCAGATTCTCCAAGGTCAAAATGAAAAAAAAAAAAAAAAAATGTTAAGTGCCACCAGAGCAAAAGGCCAGGCCACCTGCAAAGGGAAGTATATCAGACTAACAGCAGACCTCCCAGTGGAAACTGTACAAACCAGAAGAGATTCTTAAAACAAAGAATTTATAACCCAGAATTTCATATCTGGCCCAACTAAACTTTATAAGCAAAAGAGAAATAAGATTATTTTCAGAGAAGTAAATGCTGAAAGAATTTGTTACCACCAGACCTGCCTTACAAGATCTCCTAAAGGAAGCACTAAATATGGAAAGGGAAAACCACTACCAGCCACTACAAACACACACTGAACTACACAGACAAGTGCTACTGAAAAGCAGCCACATAAACAAGTCTGCAAAATAACCAGCTAACATCATGATGACTGGATCAAATCCACACATAACAATATTAACCTTAAATGTAAACGGGATACATGCCTCAGTTAAAAGATACAGAATGGAAAGCCACATTGGCTCAAAATAAAGGGGTGGAGGAAAATTTACCAAGCAAAGGGAAAACAAAAAAAAGCAGGGATTGCAATCCTAGTTTCTGACAAAGCAAACATTAAACCAACAAAGATCAAAAAGGACGAAGAAGGGAATTACAAAATGGTAAAGGGTTCAACAAGAAGAGCTAACTATCCTAAATATATATACACCCCAAACAGAAGCACCCAGATTCATAAAGCAGTTTCTTAAAGACCTTCAAAGAGGCTTAGACTCCCACACAATAATACTGGGAGATTTTAACACCCCACTGACAATATTAGACAGATCATTGAGACAGAAAATTAAAAAAGATATTCAGGACCTGAACTTAGCTCTGGATTAAGTGGACCTGATAGATATCTACAGAACTCTCCACCCAAAGACAACAAAATATACATTCTTCTCATGGCCACACAGTTCTTACTCTAAAACTGATCACATAATCAAAAGTAAAACACTTCTCAGCAAGTGCAAAAGAACTGAAATCACAACAAACAGTCTCTCAGATCACAGCACAATCAAATTAGAACTCAAGATTAAGAGATTCACTGAAAGCCACACAACTATATGGAAATTTAACCTGCTCTTAAATGACTTTTGGGTAAATAATAAAATTAAGACAGTAATCCCGAAGTTCTTTGAAACTAATTAGAACAAATGTACAATGTACCAGAGCCTCTGGGATGCAGCTAAAGCAGTGTTAAGAGAACAATTTATAGCAGTAAATATTCACATCAAAAATCTAGGAAGATCTCAAGTTAGCAACTTGAGCTTAACACCAAGGTGATGGAATGATCTGTGCAGCAAACTACTGTGGAACATGTTTACCTATTTAACAAACCTGTACATCCTGCAATGTACCCCTGAACTTACAATTTGGAAATAAGATAAAATAAACAAAAGGGATAGCTACAAGTTTACACTCTTAGTCACTCTCTCTCTCTCTCTCCACCCCCCCCCACGACACTCCCCACCCACCTCTGTCTTCCTCTCTCTTTCTAATTGTTTTAGGGAAATTCCACAGCAATGTTATAAGGATGCTCAAGCATTTCTGTGGAGGGCTATACATGGAGAGGGACTGAGATTTCCTATTGATCACGTAAACGAACCACCTATAAAAGAGAATATAAGACTGGCTAAATAAATGTACAGAAAGTACTTACTGTCATTAATAATGAAGACATGCAAATTAATACCTCCATAAGATACCAATTAAACTCACTAGAATGTCTGAAATTTTAAAAAGCTGGCATGACAAATATTGGTGAGATGTAATAAAACTCAAAATTTCTTAAATGACTCTTCAACTACTTTTGAGAACTGCATATTTTTAAAAGCTACACTTACAGTACTGAATGATCCAGCAATTACACTTGTAAATATTTACTGATAATAATTGAACACGAAGTCTTATGCAATAATGCTTGTAAAAATCATTCAAAATGAACTCTGAACTGCAAATAACCAAATCGCCATCAACAGTGAAATGTAGTTAACGACCTGTCCATATTGTCAAAGATCTGAAAAAATACCTGATTGGAAAATTGGCAACAAAGGTATTTGTACAGATCTGCCTGATATGCACAGTATATAAAGATATTTATATCCTATGCCAATACTCACTGAAGAATTACCCTGCTAGAAAAGAATTTTAAAAATGAAGTGAAAAGAATGACAATTTTGTGAATGCTAGGCAGACACTTTTCCCAGGAATGTATGTTATGGCTGACCATTCTCCTGAATAAAGTGGCCATGATTATAGGAATAGAGGTTAATCAACACGGACTTCCACTCACTAAAGGTGATTGGTTCTCACCACTGCTGAGTGTCAAATCTGCCAACCTCAGAAATCAAGAATTATTCCTCAGTATGGCAGAAATTAGACCTTCCAACATGGAAGAAGTAGAGTTTTGTTTGTAGTGTAATAGTTATGCACTCTAGGTATAAGTTTAAATCTGTCTCCTCTATCTGCAATGCTTCTCCCACAATCCATGGACTTACATATTGCTTTATCCATTATCATATTAGATTGGTGCAAAAGTAAATGTGGTTTTTGCCATTAAAAGTAATTGCAAATTTTGCCACTTTTGGTTTTTGCCATCAACAGTAATTGCCATTACATTTTAGTGGCAAAAACCAAGATTACTTTTGCACCAATCTCGTATTACAAATGCCATCACGTGTGATCAAGGCACTGTACACAAAGACATTATAAAACATATTACGTATTCCCAAAGACCCACTCTCAGGAAATGTACTGGTTTTTGTCATATGCTCTGGTATTCTGAAGCAATGACTTGACAGAGTAGCAGATAACCTTTTGAAGACTTAGACTCACATGCAGGCAAATGTCTTCTGGGGCACAGTAAGTGTTCTTAATTAGCAATGAATATATTGCCTTGTTTTACCCATAACCAGGATTTATTGTGGTAATTAAGAGGTTGAGACAAGAGTAGCTCTATTCACTATCTTTCTTAATTATCTACTAGCAAAATGTTGGCATGTTGTTCCCAGAATTTTAATCTCTACTGATCTAAAGGTCTTAGTTCCATAGTGAGGAATGCCTCCACAGGAGAATATAACAGATTTCGTTGAACTGGAAGTTGAGACTGACACACGGAGGTGCTGGACTTTCTACAGCAACAAATCAACAAGCAAAAAAATATTTCACTATGTTTTCTTTGTTATGGATTTTGACTATTAGGAGAAAATTTCATTCTTACTATACAAGGGAGGTAAAAAGGCATACGTCTATACTGCAAAATATCCTGTGCATATAATTTTTGTACTCACATACACTGTGATTAAAGTAGTTGGAAACCTAGACAAATCAACTTCAGCAGAACTAATCTCCCTGATTCTTCAGAAACTTAGGTTAATATTATATTGAGATGTTACCTCACAATTGTTAGAATGACTATTACAAAAAAAGAAGATAACTTTTGATGAGGATGTGGAGGGAAGTAGAATCCTTGTACACTGCTGGTGGGGATGCAAATTAGTACATTCATTATGGAAAACTGTGGCGATTCCTAAAAAAAACCAACTAACCTCTTAATGAGCCTAAAGTACTTTAGTAAACAGGTTTATTTGGAGAATGTGAGTTCAGAAGCATCTGCATTAACTCCAAAAGTAGCTCCATTTCAGCTTGTATTAATCTGAAATGTTTACATATTAAAGTCATGTTACTGGTCAAACATTAAAAAAAAACCGTATTATCTCATATAAGTTGACTCATTAAGTAGTACACAACAAAGCGTTTTAATTAAATAGAACATCTTAGAACGATATAAAATGAATACAAATTTGTTTAAAAGGAAGAAATAGTGAAACCATGAAGGAAACTGGTCCTCCAGGAGACACCAAAAAAGCCCTAAGCTCAATTGAGTAGATAGTTCTTCAAATTTTAATGTGTATTAGCCACTAAGGTATTCAAAGCTTTAGAATCACTTTAAAATAATTTTCCATCTTCTAAATGTTGTTTTGAAACAACTGCTTACAATTTTTATTAATATTCTGTATTTAGTAACTCAAATGAGAGTGTGTACCTAAAGAAAGAAAGACTATTATTAATTTAAGTGTTGCGGGATGAAAGAGTGAGGGTCATGATCAACTCAGTATGCCAATGGAGGCTACATGAGTAAACAGCAAACTGTTCTCATGAAAGCAGGTTGTTGGCAAACAAACTGTGTCTGCCACCCAGAAGGAATGCTGAGGGCAGTCACACCCCAGGCGCAAGTGTTTCTTGTAATTAGACACATCTGAAGCCTGTGAGCAATAATGTGAAACTGTGCTCAATTAAGCAGCTGAACAATCATTACCTCCTGCTTCCTGCTCTTTCTGCCCAATAAATACGAAGCTCTGTAGAGGCCAGCCGCCAGGGAGCCCGCTTCTTCTTTCCCATGTTACCCTTCCTTTAAAATACCTACTTTTGTTTTCATTTCTGCATTTGCCCCCCTTCGTTCAATCCCATAGTAACCGTGGCAAACCACGGCACTTGGGTGTGTGTGTGTGTGTGTGTGTTTATATATAATTATTATTTTTGAGACAGAGTCTCCCTCTGTCACCTGGGCTGGAGTGGAGTGGCGCGGCGCGACCTTGGCTCACTGCAAGCTCTGCCTCCCGGTTCACGCCATTCTCCTGCCTCAGCCTCCCGAGTAGCTGAGACTACAGGCGTCCGCCACCACGCCCGGCTAAATTTTGTATTTTTAGTAGCGACGGGGTTTCACCGTGTTAGCCAGGATGGTCTCAATCCCCTGACCTCGTGATCTGCCCACCTTAGCCTCCCTAAGTGCTGGGATTAGAAGAGTGAGCCAACGCTCCTGGCTGTATATATTTATTTATACATTTATTTTATCCAAGTTAATGTTAAGTATAATCAGTTACCAAGTATGTGCTATATGCCAGGTATTGTGTTACCTGGTTTACAAAAATTATATTATAAAACTGGTATAGTAATGACAATAATTCAACTAAGATTTATATTATGTAATCATAATGTAATATATTCTGTAAAAATTATGTAAATCAGATTTATATCATGTAAAATTGTAATAAATCTTCACACAGGTTTCTTTTGAATGTGTGATCAGTGCTTTTCTATAAAGAATGGAACTGTATACCTTTAAATAAAACTGAAGGCATCTTGTTGCTTTTAGAAGCAGTATTTCCATTTTGATTTATTCAACTAGCAAAAGTGATTAAAATATTAAAACACATGCTGGCAATATAAATAGGCCACCATAACAACTATTTGGTTCAGAATATTCACCTTCTTTTTTCCCCTTTTCTTTTAACAGTAAGCGATTGCCATGCCATCAGTAGTTAAATTACTTCAGGAATTCTTGATGGTCTTAATCAATTTGATGCAGTAGGAATTAGAAATGCGATTAAACAAGTAGAACTAAAGTAAAGTAGAGATAGCAAGGATAAGAAAAATACAACGGAAAGCTATTTTGTGTGTTATCATTTGCTTCTCGTAATTGTATAGTATGTGATACACTATTTCTTAAATTCATCACTCTACAATATAAGCTGCAAATGATATTCATGTTAGTGAAGGTTAATTCTTGGCTCATTAAAAAACTGAATTTAAAATGCCTTGAGCAAAAAAAAAAAAAAAAAGGAACTAAAAAGAAGATAAATTTATTAAAACGATGTAAGTAAAGGATGCAACAGTATTTTATGTAACACAAGGGCAGACAGTACATTTAGGCCTCCTGAGGGCTGAGAAACGATGCAGAAACCTATCAAGGATCAAAGTTTCCAAATCATCAGTCTTTCCCTCTCCCCCTGCAGCCACATGACCTCTCGTCTCTGCACTGCTTTGTATGTCTGTTTCATTCTTATCCCTGTAGACTGGCTTTCTCTCTTCCTCAGCAGATGAACATAGCTCTGCAATTTACATTACCTCAAGTCCTGACACAAATGGAAATATTCTAGAATCACTGAAATCAATTTTAAGTTCCTGAGACTATAATTGGCTTAATAAAGATGCAACACTACCATGCTTGATAAACAGATATTATACTGTATACCCATTAATTTGGAAATAGGAAGTTAAGAAAAAGCACTCTAATCATTAGACTAATAGATTCAAATGCATCCAAACATTTTTGACATATGTGGTTTAAGGAACAGTGTTAGCAAAACCTTCAGTGTTAAGCAAGCATTAGATATCATCAGTCGTTAACTTTACATACACAGGTCTTTTCTGAAAAATTTGTGAGAATAAAGAAATTGATGATACATAAAAATGAAAAGATTTTTGGATTTCATAGGGCAAAGGTGTGACAGGTATAAAACACACACCTAAATCTATAAATCTAGAGTACTTCGTAAGTCTGTATTCTTGACTTCTGTGAAAAGAATTATCTTACTTATAGGACAGAAGTGAAGGAGAAATAAAATAGTAAGATAAATGAATTTCCTTGAGAAGAGTTTTTTGTGAGAAAATATCCTGAAGACTGAGCATCATAGAAAGTCATGTTAGAGAGATGATAATACCAAGACAAGCAGTGAATCATATGTCTCCCTTATGAAAGAAAAAAAAAGATTTAGCCAGTTTCTTCACAACCCTCAAATAAATAAATTGAGCAGAAGTTGAACCATGGTGTTCAGAATACTAAGAACTCTCTGTCTTTCTATATATAATATATATATGAAGATACAAGATACTTGGGATAAAACTTTTCTTCATTCAATTTAAGACACCTGTCTCATTTAGACATTGGAAACAAAAATTGATTACAATTAAACCCAAAAACTTTTTTTAAGAAAAAAATACTCCTATAATTCAATAAAAAATGATGCATTATCAGAAGAATGTGTTCACCAAGCAAATTAAAAGAGTAAAATGATGATTTAAAGTTCTATAGAGAAATACCAAGCTTTGTAAAAAGACTGATCAGAATACAAACAAATTTTAATATTTTTAGCCAGACAGCAGGAGGACATAAAATGGGAACTAACAAATACTTAGAAAGCAATTAGAAAAACATATTCTTTTATTTTCAGAAGAAAAACTAAATTCAAAGAAAGCTAAGAACAAATATGTACCATCAAAGACAAAATACAAGCAAAGTAAAAACATTTGAAAATCGACATTTGGCAATTCTTCAGAAATAATTATTTCAGGAACAATAAGTAATAATTGAAATTTTTGAATGACTCCTTGATAGAAAATTTCAAAAAAAAAAGAAGCTCTTGTCTTCTGAACCACAATTGAATCTTAGCTTCTCTAAAAATGGGCAACAGGATATTTTGTTTCCTTATGTAAAACAACATGAATCTCAGAGAATATCTATAAAGTGTTCATTTCAAATTTGTTAAAATAAACTTCAGATGTACCTTCAATTTTCAACAAATGCAGGGAATATGGCAATTAACTAAATGATTTTATAAGACAATAAACAAAAACAGCCAGAATGTGGGGCATTCCGAAAGAAAGTAGGTTTGCAAATAAAAACGAAATTAAAAAAAGAATTGTTCTGGCCTGGCTTAGGGCATATTGCAACTACATGCAGTATGTGAACTTTAGTTAAAATCTTATCCAAAAAATAAATTCTAAATAATTTGGAGAAAATCAGAAATATTCAGGAAAATACTGTAACAGAATAGCATCATAGTTACATGTGAAAATACCTGTACCATGAAAAACAAATATTGCAGTATATGTCAACAAAATGCCTTCAGCCATGGAAAATTTGTTTGAACTTATTTAGAGAAAAAACGACAAGTAAATCAAATGAAGAAAATTGAAATATTTTGAACCTCAGTATCATGCACATACGGGGTTTAGTTTACTATTTTATTCTACTTATATATTTGACCATTATTGTAGAAAACAATGAATATTAAATAAAAAATCTTGTGAGTTATAATCCAAGCAGTTCTCAAATACAATATTGTGTTTCAAAGTATAGTTCTTAAGAAAAAAGTAAAAAATAAATAAAACTTTAATATGAATCTGAGAAAAGATAAAATAAAAAATAAAAAAAATTTTTAAATAAGATAATTTAGAAATGTAAACCAACTAAAATACTATAGTTATTAATTAAAACTTAGATTGGCTTTTTGACAACACAAAAATGTATGCATAGCCTCAGTAATGTAAGAAAAATATTTAATATGTACACATAAATACATAATTTATAAGATGTGTATTTTAAATTTGAGATGATAGAGTAATACTTGTACTCAAATACTTTTGTGCTATATATCATGTGGATTATTTTCTCCAAAGTTATAACTTGCAATAAGCTTAAACAAAATAAAGAGACAAAATAAAAATTAGATTAAGAAAAAGGAAAGGTAACACAAGATCAAATCTAAAAATATGTGAGATTAATGTGGATTATGTATTAATTCATTTTGCAAAGTTAGACTAACATGAGAATTAAACAAAAGCAATATATTAAGAAAAAATTTAAAATGACACTTAGAAATGAGTGGATCATTCTTTAGAAAACAAAAGTAGTAAATTATGTACAAATACGAATAACTTCAAAATTTCAAGGGTTTTTCATAAAATATTAATTTTAATTTAAAAATTGCAGGCTGACACCTCCACTAAAAGGAAGACAAAAAGCAAGAAAGGGAAGACCATAAAACAACTTGAAAACAAGTAACAAAATGGGAGAAGTAAGTTCTTACCAGTCAATAACAACACTGAATATAAACAGAATAAACTCTCCAACAAAAACCATAGAATGGGCAGGGTGCAGTGCCTCACTTCTGTAATCCCAGTGGCACTTTAGGAGGCCTAGGTGGGCAGATCACCTGAGGCCGGGAGTTCAAGAACAGCCTGGCCAACATGGCAAAATCCTGTCTCTACTAAAAATACAAAAAATTGGCCAGCATGGTAGCAGGCGCCAGTAATTCCAGCTACTTGGGAGGCTGAGGCAGGAGAATCACTTGAACCTGGGAGGCAGGGGCTGCAGTGTGCCATTGCACTCCAGCCTGGATAACAAGAGTAAAACTTCATGTCGGAGAAAAAAAAAAAAAAAATATATATATATATATACATACACACACACACATATATATATAACAAAACAAAAGCATGGAGTGGCTGAATGATAAGAAAACAAGACTCAATCATCGGATCATCAGTTACCTACAATTCACCTATGAAGATACACGTAGACTGAAAATAGGAATGGAAAAAAATATTCCATGACAAAGGAAACAAATAAAAAGAGCAAGAATAGCTATACTTATATGAGATAAAATAGATTTCAAGACAAAAACTGTAAAAGACAAAGTCCACTATATAATGATAAAGCAGTCAATTCAGCAAGAGGATATAATAATTTTAAATATATATACATCCAGTGCTGGAGTACCCAGATACATAAATAAAATATTATTGGAACTAAAAAGAGAGAGACCTTGATATTGTTTGACTGTATCCCCACCCAAATGTCATCTCGAATTGTAGCTCCCATAATTCCCACATGTTGTGGGAAGGACCTGGTGGATGATAATTGAATCATGGGAGTGGATCCCCCATACTGTTCTCATGGTAGTGAATAAATCTCATGAGATCTGATGGTTTTATAAGGGATTTTCCCTTTCACTTGGCTTTCATTGTCTCTTGCCTGTTGCCATGTAAGACATGACTTGCTTTCCACCACAATTTTGAGGCCTCCCCAGCCATGTGGAATTGTGAGTCAACTAAACCTCATTCATTTATAAATTACCCAGTCTCAGGTATGTCTTTATTAGCAGCATGAGAACAGACTAATACAGACCTCAATATAATAATAGTTGGAGACTTCAACAGCCCACTTTCATCACTGGACAGATCTTCTGGCCAGAAAATCAACATAGAAATATCAGATTTAACCTGCACTGCAGAACAAATGGACCTAAGAGGTATTTAGAGAGCATTTCATTCAACAGATGTAGAATACATATTCTTCTCCTCAGCACATGAATTATTCTTGAGGATACACCATATTTTAGGTCACAAAACAAGTCTTAAAACATTCAAAAAAAACTGAAGTCAAATCAAGCATCTTCTCTGACCACAATGGAATAAAACTAGAAATCAATAACGAGGAATTTTGGAAACTATGCAAACTCATGGAAGTTAAACAATATGCTCTGAAATAACCAGTGGGTCAATGAATAAATTAAGCAGAAAATTGAAACATTTTTTGGAACACATGATAATGGAAAAAATATATACCAAGGCCTATGGGATACACTGAAAACAGACTAAGAAGTAAATTTATAGCTACAAATGTCCACAAAAAAGAAAACAAATCTCAAATAGATAACCTAATGATGCATCTTAAAGAGCAAGAGCAGACCAAACCCCAAATTGGTAGAAGAAAATAAATAATGAAGAGCAGAGCAGAAATAAATATGTGAATTTCAAATGAAGGAAACAATACAAAAGACCAACGAAAGTAGTTTGTTGTTTGAAAAGATAAACAAAACTGACAAACCTTTAGTCAGACTAGCGAAGAACAAGAAGATCCAAATAAAATCACAGATGAAAAAAAGAGGCATTACAACTGATACTGAAGAAATTCAAAGGATCATTGAATAATATGAGCAAGTATATGCCAATAAATCGGAAAATCTAGAAGAAATGGAGTAATTCCTAGACACATCTCACCTACCAAGATTGAACCATGAATAAATTCAAAACCTGAATAACAAGTAACAAGATCAAAACTGTAATTGAAATGTCTCCCAATAAAGAAAAATCTGGGACCTGATAGCTTCACTGTTGAATTCTACCAACCATATAAAGAACAAATACCAACACTATTCAAACTATTCTGCAAGTAAAGGAGAAAGGAATACATTCGAAGTCAATCTGTGAGGCCACAATTATTCTGATACCAACACTAGACAAAGATACCTCAAAAAAAAAAAAAAAAAAAAAGAAAAGAAAAGAAAGAAAACTGTAGGACAGTATCTCTGATGAATATTGATGCAAAATTCCTCAACAAAATACTAACAAAGTACATTGAAAAGGTCATTCATCATGATCAAGTAGGATTTATCCTAGAGATGCAAGGATAGTTCAGCATATGCAAATAAATCAATGTCATACATCATATTAATAGAATGAAGTACAAAAACTGTATTTATTTCACTTAGTGCTGAAAAAGCATTTGATAAATTTCAACACCTCTTCATGATTAAAAACCCTAAAAATACTGTGTATAGAAGGAACATACCTAAAAACAGTAAAAGCCGTATATAACAGGCCCACAGGCCCATATATGGCAGCTAGTATTGTTGTGGCTTTTTCACTCCCATAGTTCAGCAAGTGAAAGGAAGTGGAGCCCAGTGACCACTTTCCTCCTGTTGTTTGGTGAGCAAGAGGAAGTGTTACAGCTCTTTTACTCCCATCACCTGCGGCTTGGTGAGCAGGATAATTACAACTTTTTCACTCCTACAATTCACCAAGTTCCAAATTTGTGTCCTGTGACCAAGAGGAATAAGGTATACAGACACCAGACAGTGAGTAAGGCAGAGCATAATTTTATTGAGCAACAAAAAGAAAGCTCACAGCTGCAAAAGGGACCTGAAAGTGAGTAGCCATCTGTGAGGCTGAGTCCGGGGTTGTAATAAGCTTACAAATAAGTGCACGCTGATGGGCCCATGGGTGGGCTTGGGGAAAAAAAAAAATACAGCATTTCATTCATGAACAGGCATCATTCAGAAGGAACCAATCAAGAGAGAGTGGGTAAGATGGGGATGGAAGTTCTCACTATAGTTGTAGACTCTATCCAGAACTGGCAGCTCTGTCTACAGGTTTTAAACTGTTCTTGGCTTGATGGTCAGATTTCACCAGGGACATTTCCCTGTCTGCCCAGAAATCTGTCTGTCTCCTGTCCCTATTAACCCCCGCTCTAAGTACATCTCACTGCCATTAGGTTAGGATGATGACTGCTTTAACTGCTTCATGCTAACAGGAGGTGTTGTTTTGGGAAAATGGCAGTCAGATCTTTCTTAGAGGCCTAAGAGACCCCAGTTAAACGGAAACAAATTTTACAAGGCGGTTAAGTATGCATGCAACTAATGTGGGTATAATACAAAGAGGGGCTAAAAGGGAAAAAGCTAGTGCCAGAGATAACAGAAATAAGAAATAAAATATACTAATAATTCTGCAAACAAAGTTGTGGTCAGAGCTGTTTCACCCTTGTGAAAGAAATTAAATTTTGTATGGGGGAGACACCTTATAGTGAAGAACAGAAGAGAGACAAGGATGTCACGTATAATCAAGAGTATAAAGAAGATATCCATGGAAGGTTAATTATTCACACGTATCTTTTATGATCTCTGGCTTGAGGCGTCCGATTTTTTCACATTTTGCTTCAGTCAATCTTCTGTGTGAACAGAGGTAATTCTGTCAGTTCCCAAGCCCTTGAGTATAATGAATCCAAAAATCTATTCCAGTGACTTTCACTACAAAAGTTATAGAGAGAAGTAGAGTCTAAGCTTCCTCCCAATCCAGTTCTAGAAAGGAGAAAGAGAATGAAGAGCCTTTATTAGTACTAAGTCCTCTGGGTTGAATAGAGGTAGTCCTAGTTTACAAGGCTGGGCCTCTGAGAGTTCAGTTCCTGTTGGAAATGGGCCAAAAACGTTACATGTTTAATCAAATCAGAGGTTTCTTTGTCTAACAAGAAATCATTGGTGAGAAAAGGTCATCCACACATCATGTGGAAAGGAATTAAACCTAACTTCGAAGGGGTGTTTCTAAAATATAGTAGGGCCATGGGAGAAGAGTAATCCAGGGTACATGTCTCTTGAGACAGTTTTCTGAGATGCCTTTTGATAATATTATCTGTCTTTTCTACTTTTCCTGAGGATTGTGGTTTCTAAGCACAATGATAATTTGTATGCCGAGTGCCTTTGAGATCCCCTGGGTGACAGCTGCCTTGAACGAGGAGCCATTATTGCACTGGAGGTGCTTAGGAAGTCCAAAGCAAGGAATTATCTCAATAATTAGTACTTTTATTACTTCATAGGCTTTCTCTGTCCAACATGGAAATGCTTTTACCCAGTTAGTGAAGGTTTTACCCATCTCAGGAGGTACAGGATGTCCCTTATCTTTGGCATATGAGTGAAATCCATCTGCCAGTTCTCCTCTGGGTAGCATCCCATTCTTTGGGTTCTAGGGAGAAGAATTTGTTGATTTGGGATTATTTTTGAGGCAAATCTCACAAGCATTAACGGCCTGTTTGACCATTTTTAGCAGATTTTTACCTGAGAACCACCATTGGGCCAATCGATACACTTTATTCTTTCCTAGGTGGAAGGCTTGGTGATTTTAAAATCTTTACATTGGCCAGAAGCTGGTAGATAAAGTTTGCAATCCTCTGATTGTAGCCATCCCTTCCTACCTCTGACTTTAAGGGATTTTGTCTCTGGTTAAAGGAGGAGGTGGGATCCTTAAGCACATGTAGACCAGTATGGCAGTTGTGGCTCAACCAATTTTCCCTTTATTTGCCTAAACTTCTGGATTAATATTGGTCTCCAACAGAGCGAGACAAAGAAGTCTGTCTTGGAGCCATAAGAAGGGTAGTTTTCATAAAAGCTATCTCTTCATGGCATATGAGTTGGACTTTTAGGCATGATCAAAATAGCATGAGGAAACCAGAGGTCTCTCCAGTTATAATAAGGGGTTGCAAAAATTATTCAGTTAAGGCTTTCCTGAAATGCCCCCTCAGGGTGATGCTAGAGGAGAAGGGGAGGCATAGATTGGAGGGAATAGAAATGGCTGCTCCAGTACACAGGAGGAAGCCCACCTTCTTCTTTTTGACCTCCAGAATCACCCAGGTTCCTGGATGGTGATGGCGGTCTGAGCCATCGGAGCTAGGGAGAGCAGCCCTGGGACCCATCAGTCCTGCTGAACCATTTGGAAGAGTGGCTCTGGAGTTGGTGACCTGCTTCTCTTGGGACTGTCCATCCTCCAGTTGTCCCCTCCACAGATTGTACAGGGTCAAAGTGTGTAGGAAGTTCTTCTAAAAGTGTCTTTTGTAGCAGTTAACAGGTGCCTCTTGGGGATTCTAGGGTTTGTAAGCCCAAAAGGTGGCCATTAGATCTGCTGCCTTTTTTGTGTGTCTCCTCTCTCTTGAGCCTCCTCCTGATTCCCACTGTAAAAGATCAAGGTGGCCACTTTCAAGAGGTTCTCTAAAGTACTCTCTGGTCCTGTAGCCTGTTTCTGCAGCTTCCTCCTGATATCAGGGGGTTCCTGAGTAATAAACTTATCCTTTAAAATTACTTATCTTTCAACTAAGTCAGGAGATAGATAGGTGTGCTTTACCAAGGTCTCTCAGCCATTTCAGGAAGGCAGTGGGATTCTTCTGATCCCTGGTCTATCATGGATAGTTTGGAGTGATTGAGAGGTTCAGTTCTAGTCCTTTTTAAGCCCTCCAATAGGCACATCTGAAAGTGTTTCCTCCTCCAATCTACCTTGTCATCATCAGGGTCCCATTTAGGGCTCTCCAATGGTACTGCTGCTTTTCCAACTGGATAAGGCTCTTCCTCTTCTTTGGCACTATATGAGATAAAAGCTCATCCCAACTTCTCTGCCACTTGCAGGGCTGTCTGCTTCTCAGCAGCAAACAGTGTTTGATTAAAAACGAACATAACACCCTTCCAGGAGAGTTTAAATACTTGGATTAAATTCTGGAAAGCCTCTATATAACTGCCAGGGTCGTGTAAAAGGTTTTCAAGATCTCCTTCAATTTGTCTTCAGTCCTATAGAGAAAAGGGGACCATATTCATGAGGCATCCCTTGTAGCGGCATAAGTGAGGCTGGGACCCACCTTAAAAAAGAATTTTTAGGATTGGATAAGCTAGAAAAAGAACCTGAAGAGGGAGGACATTATAAACCAGGAGGAGCAAGAACAAGGGGAGTTGACTTGCTCGCTGGAGGCACCACTGGGGTTTGCTTCCATAATTTCTTTGGATTGCCTTTTGCAGCTGTTCCTGAGATGGCCACCAGGAGGTCTAGATCAATCCTACAATGTTGGCAAAGTTCAGATTATCCTGCAAGGCAAAGAAAGCCTGCACATATGGGACCTTGGACCATTTACCCTCATTTTTACAGAAAAAGTCCAGCTGCAGCATAGTATTAAAATTAATACTTCCCTCCAGAGGCCAAACTTCTCTGTCCTATAGTTTATAATCTAGCCAAGTCCATGTGCAAGGGAACACAAGGCATTTTTTTTCCCAGCGTCTGAGGTTCAAAAGAGTTCCAGTGATTCAGGGTGCACTCGAGTGGAGTGCAGGCTGAAGATGGCTTGTTACCCATCTGGAAAGAGAGGGGGAAAGTCATCCCTTAGTTTCTGTTTTCCTGATAAATCCCAAGGTATGTGAGGGAGAGGAAAAAAGACATTCCTCTTTCTTCTCTCCATATTTATCCGAGTCATTGTGGCCATCACAGGCATCACCAATGGATGCAAGTGTGATCTCCCACCATGGAGCAAGAGGGTCCACAAGTACGGATCATCACACTTACCTATCCACACCTTGATCTTCTCCTGTTAGTAACCTGTGGGTTCCCTAGACCTCATCTATGCCATGGACCAAGCAAGTCCTCCACCCATGAAACAGGAAGGCCTGGTCAGCAGGGATAGTTATGCTTACCTGTGCTGTGCCCTAGCTTTCCACTACTGACTGGCTCTGGGTCCCACATACCTAGTTTTCCTTTTAGGGCTCCAAACTGAACCTTGGAAAATACACTGGAGTAATGCTAAGGTGAAGTTGTGGAACCAGATCCTCCTTGAAAAAAGGAAAAGGAAAAAGAAAAAAAAAAAAAAGGAGTCTTGGGAATTGGGGACTTAGTCTAATAAGATGCCTCCCAAAAAGAAAAAATGAATCCCTCACATAGAAAAGCTCCTTGTATTCATAATGTTGACTCCTGATATTGTGAAAACAAACAAACAAACAAATAAAAAACCCTAAAATACAGAGGAAGGAAGAGGCCTGGAGGAAATAGCCTCTTGCCTTATGCTATTTTTTTTTTTTTTTAAACAGGGAAAGGAAAACTCTCCTAATCATGTCATCCTCCTTTTTCTAAGAATAAACAAACAGTGTTGTTCTGGAATACACTCCTTATGACTAAGCCAAGTGGTCATTCTACTCAAGTAATATTATTTATTTGGATTGCAAGAAAACCTGTAACATTGAATATAAAGAGGGAATAGCAGCCACAACAGTCTCCAAAGAAAGAAAATGATATAGGAAAGACTGGAAGTCTTTATTTGAACACCTAAATGGACTGTCAGGAATTGGAGTCAATCTAGGGGCTTCAGATCACACCAAGTTGTGGCCCTGGCCACATGCTTTCAGTTTCCCCTGCACATTGTTCTATTCCCAAGTGATGGCTAGACTTTCATGAAGGGACACTGGATTGGAACACAGCCAACATTCCCAACACCCAAGGTTGAAAGGGAATTGACAAAGTCCTCCCCAGCAAGCTGGTCCTCTGAGTCTTGTGGACTGGCAGCCATGCTGTCCAGTCTTAACTGGCTGACAGAGACCCGGTGTTTTATCTGCCTTGAGGAAAGTATCTGAAGACAAGAAGCCTCAGAATGAAAGTAGAGTCATAAGTCCTTTCTTACCCACCCCTCTGAAGATCTTGGACAAGCCCCCAGGAATGTTACAGCTTTTTTACTCCCAAAGTTTGGCAAGCAGGAGGGGGTGGCATCCAGTGGTTACTTCTCTCCTGTCGTTCAGTGTGCAGGAGGAAGTATTACAGCTTTTTTACTCCCACAGATCACAGCTCAGCAATTAGGAGCATTACAGCTCTTTTGCTCCCACAGTTAGGTGAGTTCTGGGTTCTTGTCCCCTGACCAAGAAGAATAAAGTATGTGGACAATGGAGAGCAAGTAAGGCAGGGTAGAATTTTATTGAGTGACAGAAAGAAAGCTCTCAGCTTCAATAGGGGACCTGAAAATCAGTAGCTGTCTGTGAGCCTGAGTTTGGGGGTTTCGTATGCTTAGAATAGGGGAGTGCATGCTGATTGGTCCATGGGTGGGCTTGGAAAAAGCACCATTTGATTGGTTAACAGGCATCATTCAGAAGAAACCAATTGAGAGAGTATGATGGGGATGGAAGTTCTCACTCTGATTGTGGACTCTATCCAGAAATGGCAGTCCAGTTTTCAGGCTTTAAACTGTCCATGGTTTGAAGATTGACTTTCACCAGTGACCCATCCCTGTCTCCTAGGAATCTGTCTGTTTCCTGTTGCTGTCAGTATCATACTTAATTGGGAATAGCTAAAAGCTTTTCCTCTAAGATCTGGAACATGACAAGGATGCCCATGTTCACGACTGTTACTCAACATCATACTACAGTTCCTAGCTAGAGCAATGAGATAAGAGAAAGAAATAAAGAACATTAAAATTGGGATGGTAGAAGTCAAATTATTCTTGTTTGCAGATAATATGGTCTTATATTTGGAAAAACCTGAAAACTACACCAATTTATACTAGAATAAACAAATTTAGTAGAGTGCAGACTACAACACCAACATACAAAAATTTGCATTTCTCTATGCCAACAGCGAACAATCTAAAATAAGTCAATAAAACTAATCCAATTCACAATAGAATTAAATATCTAGTAATCAAACCAAAGAAGTAAAAAACCTCTACAATGAAAATTATAAAACCCTGTTAAAAGAGGCTGAATACACAAAAAATGGAAAGATATTACATGCCCATGAATTGGAAGAATATTGTTAAAATGTCCATGCTACCCAAAGCAATCTACAGACTCAATGCAACCCCTATCAAAATACCAATAACATTACTCACAGAAACAGAAGAAAAAATTCTAAAATGTGTATGAAACCACAAAAGACCCAGAACAGCCAAAGCTATCCTGAGAAAGCACAAAACTGGAGGAATCACATTACCTGAGTTTAAATTATACTGCAGAACTATAGTAACCAAAAGAGCATGATACTGGGTTATAAACAGACATATAGACAAGTGAAACAGAATAGACCTCAGAAACAAATCTACATACCTACAGTGAATTTGTTTTTGGTAAAGATACCAAGATCACACATTGAGGAAAAGAGTTTCTTCAATAAAGAGGCCTGGGAGAATTGGGTATCTACACACAGAAGAGTGAAACTAGACTAGACTCCTATCTCTGTTCATGTACAAAATCAAAATTGATTATTGAAATCTAAGACTTCAAACTATGAAACTTACTACAATAAAACACCGGGGAACATCCCAAGGACATTGGTCTTAGGTGAAAATTTTAGATGTACCCCACAAGCATAGAAAACCAAAGCAAAAGTAGACAAGTAGGATCATATCAAGTCAAAAACCTTCTACACAGCAAAGGAAAGAACCAACAAAATGAAAGGACAACCCACAGAATGAGAGAAAATATTTGCAAACTACCTATCTGACAACGGATTAATAATGAAAATATATAAGGAACTTAAACGACTCTATAGAAAATTATCTAATAATCTGATTTTAAAATGGCAAGATATTTCTTTTTTTTTTTTTTTTTTGAAACGGAATCTCGCTCTGTCACCCAAACTGGAGTGCAGTGGCCGGATCTCAGCTCACTGCAACCCCGCCTTTCGGGTTCACGCCATTCTCCTGCCTCAGCCTCCCGAGTAGCTGGGACTACAGGCGCCCGCCACCTCGCCCGGCTAGTTTTTTGGATTTTTTAGTAGAGACGGGGTTTCACCGGGTTAGCCAGGATGGTCTCGATCTGCTGACCTTGTGATCCGCCCGTCTCAGCCTCCCAAAGTGCTGGGATTACAGGCTTGAGCCACCGTGCCCGGCAATGGCAAGATATTTCAATAGATTTTTCTCAAAAGAATACATACAAATAGCAAACAGGCATATGAAAAGGTGCTCAACATCATTGTTCATCAGATAAATGAAAATCAAAACTACAATTAGGTATCATCTCAACAGAGTTAAATGGCTTTTATCCAAAAGTTAGGCAACAACAAATGCTGGTGACATTGTGGAGATAAGAGAATCCTCATACATTGTTGATGGGACTGTAAATTAATACAACAACAACAAAAACCCTAAAAATAGAGCGACCATGCAATCCAGAAATCTCACTATGGCTATATATCCAAAAGAAATGAAATCAGTGTATCGAAGAGACATCTGTACTCCCACATTTGTTGTAGCACTGTTCACAATAGCCACGATTTGGAACCAACATGAGTACCCATCAACAGATGAACTGATAAACAAAATGTACATATATGTGATCAGTACTATTCAGCCATTAAATGAATGAAATCCTGTAATTTGTAACAACATGGATGAAAAAGGTTAAGTAAAATAAGCAAGGTATAGAAAGACAAACATCACATGCTCTCACTTATTTGTGGAGTCTAATAAAAATCAAAACAATTGAACTCATGGAGACAGAGTAGAAGGATGGTTACCAGAGGCTGGCAAAGCTAGTGAGGGAGTGGGAGGCCATGGGTATGGCTAATGGTGCAAAAAAATAGAAAGAATGAATAAGACCTAGTATTTGGGAGTACCAAAAGGTAACTATAGTCCGTAATAACTTAACTGTACATATAAAATAACTGAAATAGTACAATTGGATTTTTTTGTAACACAAAGAGTGAATGCTTGAGGGGATGGATATCCCATTTTCCATGATATGATTATATACATTGCATGACTGTATCAAAGCATCTCATGTACTCTATATATTTATACACCTAGTGTGTACCCACAAAATTAAAAAATACAAATTGAGAACTTGCTGAAATGTGTTATCCACACAAATACCTCATGAAATGAAACAAAAAGATGCACTAAAGTAAAATATGTGCTACAAGTATGAATGCTTATATATACACTCTAAGTCAAAGAAATTTTCTGTGTAACAGAAGCTGTTAAATATATTTAGAAGAGGAAAACCAACAGAAAGATATAGCAGCTAAGCAAAGTCTTCTCCAGGGAGGCCTGAATGCTAACACCTCTGCTCTCAGCCTGGTCAGAGTCATCCGCACAGGAAGCCATAAGCCCAGCTGGATCTGACTTTGCCAGAGATATGTGTTCTAAAAATGCTCATATAAAAAAAAAAGTCAATTGGTCTTATAAAGTATTTACAAACATTGTATGAAGATTTCCGAAGTTAAAATATAATTTTAAAAACTCAGAAGATTGCCAATTAAATCAGGGCTCTAATGATTAGTGAATATGAGTTCCAAAAGTAGAAAGTAAACAAAAGAAAACAAAACAAAAAGAAACAAAACAAAAACTGGAGTGCCTGAAGCATTGATGGTCATTCCAAAAATCAAAAAGGACAAATATTTTTCCCTTGGAAAAAGAGAGTTTAAGAAATCCTCATAATTATTGTTCTAATAAGAATTTTTAAATAATTGATACGAAAAGTTACGTTTGAGTTTCTGGAATAAGTGTACCAGAATATTTTAGATTATTTTTAAAAGAAAAAAAAGGAAAATTTTGTCTTACCAAATAACAAAAAAATTTATAAAATGTATTATCACAATAATATAATTATCATAATAGAACTAAGGCTTGGCGGAGAAAATTTGGAAACTTTATAAATATGTATTAATTAAACAGTGCAAAATAAATTCAGAGAAGGCATTTTTAATAATAATGCAGCAATGGCCATTCATTTGGAAAAGTGTAGGCTACAAAAACATGTTGGCTACAAAACTGGCAACTGGTTTAAATGGGTTAAACAAAAAACTACAGAACTGTTAATTGAATATATAAGAAAAAGCTATCAATTTGGAATACTTTTTGCATTAGATGTCTATTGCTGCTGTAACAATTACTTCACCAATTTGATAACAAACACACATTTAAATCATTTTATTGGCCAAAGTTCAAAGTGGGTTCTATTAGTCTGAAATCAAGGTACCTGCAAGGGCTTCACTCTTTTCTCAGGCTCTAGGAAGTAATCTGTTTCCTTGCCTTTCGCAGCTTCTATAGCAGCATTTCTTGTCTTATGGCACCTTTCTCCACTTTTGTCTTAGTCCATTTGGACTGCTATGATAAAACACCATAAACTGAGTAACTTATGAACAACAAAAATTTATTTCTCACAGTTCTGGAAATTGAGAATTCCAAGATCAACGCATGAAAATATTTCAGTATCTGGCAGGGGCCTACATTCTGGTTCATAATATTGCCTTTTAGCTGCGGCTTCCTTTGGTGGAAAAAGCAAGGCATCTCTCTGGGATCTAAAAGGGCCCTATTCTATTCATGAGGGCCCCACCCTCATCATCTAATGACCTCCCAAAGGTCCTACTTCCTAATACATTGCATTGGATACATTTTGAGAAAGACACAACCATTAAGACCACAACAATCTTTGTTTAAAACCATCAGTGCAGCATCTTCAAATCTCTCTCTGCTATGTTTTCAGAATGTCTTCTCTCTTATAAAGACCCTTGTCATTACATAGGACCGTAATTCAGGATATCTTTACAATTCAAGATCATTAATTTAGTCAAATCTGCCAAATCCCTTTTGCCAATTAAATTAACATATTAGGATATGGAGATCTTGGGCATTATTAGTCAGCATATCACAGACATCTTCTTTCTCAAGATAGTGTAAAAAATACATAAAAACAAGTACTGCTAGATTTCATGACATTAATAGTTAAAGACCTATAAGGCAAAGGATAGTGCCATAAAGTTACATATCAAGAGGCAGATTGGAAGAAATTAGCTATGTTTAAAACAAGTATTTACACAATATTAAAAATTTAACAAAAATTAAAAATTAAAATTAATAGATGCATAGTCAAACCAAATATAAATGAGTAAAATCTGAAAAGATGATTTGCATCATGGATCAGAAAAAAAATGTTTCAAGTTATTACTTTTTACCATCAAAATTCAAAATAAAACCAGATTGAACATGTAATCATTAGTATATATTGGGTAAACATTATGATAGAAAAGTCAGTATTTTTTCAAATAAAATATGCCTGAATTTTGACACAAGACTTCCCTTTTTGATATTTACTCTTGAAAGATGTTTGTCCATACACCCAAAGGAACATATGAAAGTATATACTGTCAAATTTTTCTTAATGTGTGATTGCACAATATCTGAAAAATCAAGATGGTTTTCAGTAGAGAAATCTTCAAATAGAGTTATGTAAATACTACAGCAAGCTATATAATAAATGAAGCAAAATGATATCGATATGAAACTATCTCTATCATTAATTTGAAAAGACAAGGATGCTGTATTTTGTTTATGATATATATATACACATTTATCAATTTCTTCAGAAACTAGAGTAAGGTTGCAGATTGAGCAAATATTTCAACACACAGTTAAATTTGGATTTTAGATAAACCATTAACTATTCAATATAATATATTTGACTTCTTTTGCCTCAGTTATACAATTTTAAGTTGGATTTTAACAATTTCAATGTCTTGAAGTTTCAAGAATCAATGCGTTTTGTCAATATTTCATTAATAAAAATGTAAAAACTTGTAACAGCTTACAGTAGATTATACACAAATATACTGCTTTCATAATTAATACAGCATTACAAGTAGTGCAATGTTCAATGCCTAATATTTTTAAAGATCTCTGACAGTAAATCTGGAGTGTTTATTGGATTTCTAAATTATTTTGTACTACAAATTTTTTATGTCACCATAAGAACATATTTTTTTTTTTTCTCAACTATATTGCAAGAGTCTCAAAGACAGGGCATTTATTTAATTTTTCCTCTAAGTACATCATGTATAATAAAATATATTTAGTAGACTTAAAAATTTTGCTGACTTTCTGACAAGTATTATAAATTTTCACACAAACTTTAAGGCTGAGATTTATCACAATTTCTGAAAGTGTTTTGAAATGTGATTTTTACTTTTTACTTTTATTTGGAGTGGTATTTTCTTTGAATTCTAAAATAGCAACTTTATTAAGATTATATGATTTTTGATTACATAATAGTGTATTTTAAGTTATTTTAAAAAATTTATTCAGGTGGAATAATTTCTTTTATAAATACTGACTGAACTTGCAAGTTCAGTTAAAAGGAATTAAAGTAAAAAAGCATGTGGATACATAGCTATCATGTTTTACCATTGGCAAGTGTCAACTGAAATTGCAGAATCTTTGAATTCTGTAGAGGCTTTCAGCTTTAATTCTTTTAACCAAAGATTGCTTACACTATCTCTTGGATCTTTTTATTCTGTCTTTGATTTTTGTTCACATATATTAAGCTGGTTGCATTTGTGTGTGCCTGTAGTTTCAGCAACTCAGGAGGCTGAGGCAGGAGGACTGCTTTCACCCAGGAGTTTGAGTGCAGTCTGACCAGCATAGTGAGACCCTATCTCAAAAAAAAAGAAAGAAAAAAGAAAAGGAGAAAGCAAAATTTGTCAAGAAGCCTTCTTGGACCCTATTCAGTGAAAATCTATGGTAGGTGAGCCCTATATATTAATTCTGGAAAGCATTTACCATTGAAATGGCAGATCAATGCTTAAACACTATCAAGTTATAAAAGAATATAGTTAAGACAGTGAAAACACAATCTTTATTGATATAAACACAGTATATCTTGTGGAAACTCAATGCTTTCTACTGTGGTAGCATTCTCAATCCAGAAAGAAGTTGGAGAGCTCTCAAAGACGCACTATGTGGCAAATTTTTATGTGTGTGTGTGTATATACATATAATTTTTTAAAATTTAAAAATTTGCCAGTAGTTCATGGTATACTCATAAAGAATAATGCAAATAAGGAGTATTTGTCATGTACTATGAAACTAAGGAAACATCACTCAAGGCCTTTCTCCTTTCCTCTAAATTTTCTTCCATCACAACTTGTCTTGAGTCTGGTGAAATGGAAGACAGAAGAATTCTTTGGGATCCAGCTGAGAGAAAGGTGACTTGAAAATGGACAATTTTTATAACAACTTATAAAAATGTTTTTATACATCAACTACAAAATAAGAATTAATGACTTCTAGCTTGGAAGCATATAGGTTGAGTAACTTCTTTTGCCAAATATAAACTTATGTTTATATTTTAAAAATAAGAGAAATTAGAGGTAAATGTAATTGGCATATAAAACAAATTGATATAAATTTATAAAACAGCATAACTTTTTTGATATTAAGAAGCAAATTCTAACATTTTCAGATTACAGCAAAAGCAGAAATTAAGAGAAAAACAAAATAAATTATCACTTTGATTTTTAGATAATTCATAAAAATGATGAATTAGAAAATATATCAAAAATTGAAATCCATGAAAATTTGGCATTAAAATATTGAAATTTTAAAAGTTAATATTAAAACATATTTTAACAGTAAGGATATAAAAACCAAAATGCTTAATATAGTTATCTAAAGTGTGTTTTGAATTTGTTGCTCAAGAGTACACAAAAAAGCAAAATATACTGTATGTGTGAAAAAAATGTCTTCTAGTATTTGATACCAACAATAATTCTTTATATTTGCAATATTTCACTAATACAATCTGTAAATCTGATAGTTTTTATAAAACACCCTAAATAATAAATTTTGATATACCATGCTAAAATTTAAAATTTTCTCCTTAGAGTCTTAAATGATACAGTATAGTTCCCATATAAAATGCTGATTATTAGTATAAAGCCAAAATTATCATTACAATTAGTAGCACATGATGAATTAAAAGTAATAAAATTATATTAAAAGTTTTGTTAAATGTTTATTATAATAATTTTACATCTTCTTAAAATAAATCCCTTAATGATATTAATAGGGCTTTGTCACATGTCCATGTGTATCCACTATAGGCATAATTTGGAGAGATTGTGTGTTTGATTTTAGACCATTATAATAAAGCCAATATTACAATAAAGCAAGTCACACAAATAGTTTGCTTTCCCAGTGCTTATAAAAGTTATGTTTACACTATACTATAGTCTATTAAATGTGCAATAGCATTGTATCTAAAAACTGTACATACCTCAATTTGAAAATACTTTATTGACACAACATGCTAACAATCATGTGATTTTCAATTTATTTTGCCCATGTCCATCAAGGAATCACCATTTATGGCAGCTACAGCCTTTTGAAAATTCTTTCTCAAATAATAACACCTGAAGATCAGAATTACTCCTTGAGCCATGGGCTGTAGAATGAATGTTCTGTTAGTGGGCATGAAAACAGCATTAATCTTTTTGTATATTTCCTTCAGAGGTTTTGGACAACCAGGTACAATGTGGTTTCTGAGCAGTAGGTCTCAACGTGGGCTTAAAATACTCAGCAAACCATGCTATAAACTGATATGCTATCATCCAGGCTTTGTTGATTCATTTATAGGGCATAGGCAGAGTAGATTTAGCATAATTTTTAATGTCTCTAAGATTTTCAGAATGATACATGAGCCTTGTCTTCAACTTAAAGTCACTAGCTGCATTAGTCACTAACAAGGGAGTCAGCTTGATCTTTGAAGTTTCTACAGCCAGGCACTGATTTCTCCCTATGTAGGAAACTCCTAGATGACATTTTTCTTTTTTCCAATAAAAGGCTTCATTCTACATTGAAAATTGGTTGCCTAACTCCAGGATGTCGGTCTTTGCAAAGATTTTCTGAGTAAGATCTCAAAAGCACAAGCAACCAAAGCAAAAATGGACAAATGGGATCACATTTAGCTAAAAAGTTTCTGCATAGCAAAGGAAACAATCAGTAAAGCGAAAACACCACCCACCTAATGGGAGAAAATATTTGCAAACTACCCATTTGACAAGGAATTAATAACCAGCATATGTAAGGAGCTCAAACAACTCTACAGAAAATAATCTGATTAAAAATGGGCAAAAGATGTGAATATAAGATATACAAATGACCAAGTATATAACAAATGCTCAATATCACTAATAATCAGAGAAATGCAAATCAAAATTATTACACAATGAGATATCATCAAACCCCAGTTAAAATGGCTTTTGTCCAAAACATGGAAAATAACCATTGCAAACAAGGATATGGAGAATGGGGAGTCCTCTTCTTGTGGAAAAGAGGTTGTTAGTGGGAGTACAAATTAGTTTGGCCACCTTGGAGAACAGTATGGAGGTTCCTCAAAGAACTAAAAATTAGAACTACTACATGATCCAGCAATTCTACTATGGGGTACATACCCAAAAGAAAGGAAATCAGTGTATTGTAGAGATATTTTCAGTCCCATGTTGATTTCAGCACTGTTCACAATAACCAAGATTTGAAATCAACCTAAGTGTTCATCAATGGTAAAAGAGAAAAAGAAAATATGATCCAGATACACAATAGAATATTTTCACCATAAAAATTTAAATTCTCTCATTTGCAATAACATGGATGGAACTGGAGAACATTATGTTAAATGAAAGAAGACAGGCACAGACAGACAAATATCATGTGTTTTCACTCATATGTGAGAAGTAGAAAAAAAAACTCATAGAAATTGGAAGTACAGTGATGATTATGAGAGGCTTGAAAGAATAGTAGGAAGGATGGGATAAAGCGGGGATGGTTAATGAGTAGAAAAGTAGAGTTAGGTAGAGTCAATTAAATCTAGTATTCAGTAGTACAACAGGGTGGCGATAGTTAATAGAAATTTATTGTATATTTTAAAATATCTGAAAGAGTAGAATCGGAATGTTCCTAATACAAGGAAATGATAAATATTTGAAGTGATAGACTTCAGTTACCTTGATTCAATCATTACATTGTATGCCCATACCAAAACATCACATGTGGCCTATAAACATATACAACTGTCATATATGTATCATAATGAAATATTTAAAATTCCAAAAAAAGTGTTTAGTGCATCACCTTTATCAATGATCTGTTAGATTTTCTGAATAACTTGCTGCTTCACCTTGCACTGTTATGTTATGGAAATGGCTTCTTTCCTTAAACCTCATGAACCAACTCTGCTAACTTCTGACTTTTCTTCTGCAGCTTCCTATCTCTTTCTGCCCTCATAGAATTGAGGGGGATTGATTCTATGATAATTCATAGAGTTGAGGAGGATAGAACTGAGGATTTTGCTTTGGCATAAAGGCATGGTGTGGCTGGTTTGATCTTCTGTCCAGACCACTAAAACTTTCCCTTTACTATCAGTAAGACTTTTTTGCTTTCTTATAATTCATGGGTTCACTAGAACAAGACTTTTACTTTTCTTCAAGAATCTTTTATTCCCATTCACAACTTGGCCAACTGGTTCAAGAGGCTTAGTTTTAGTTTCTGACATGACTTTCTCACAATGTTTAATTTCTAGCTTTTGGTTTAAAGTGAGAGCCTTTCACGTGAACACTTACAGACTACCTCAGAGTTATTGATTGGCTTAATTTCAGCATCATTGTGTCTCAGGGAATAAAGAGGTCCAATAAAAAGGAGACAGATTAATGACTGGCCAGTGGAGCAGTTGGAATACACATATTTTTCCATTAAGTTTGCTTTTTTATATGGGCTGGATTCATGTCTCCCTGAAACAATCATAATCATAACACCCAATATCACTGATCCCACATTACCATAATAGATATAATAATGAAAAAGTTCAAAATATTGTGAAAATTACCAAAGTGCATCAGAGAGAAAGCGAATATATGCTATAGAAAAAACGGTGTCAATAGACTTGTACAGTGCAGGGTTGCCACCAACCTTCAATTTGCAGAAAACACAGTATCTGCAAAGCACAATAAAGTGAAGCACAACAAAATGAAGTATTGCTGTATTTGTTACTTGAATGAGACAGTACTCACCAATTTTATTCCTACATTCTTTTTTTTAGGTAGATGCCGAGAAAATGTGATCACAAAAACAGATGGTAATGGAAGCTGTTTTATTATTATGGCAAGGTTTCTCGGCTCTTTGCACTTCTTAATAGTTATATGCCCCAAATTACATAGCCATCTATCTTCAAAATTATTTTTAATAATCTGTCATCTGACAACTGTATTAGGTTTTCCCTTCATTGTGTTGAAAGTAAATAATGGGAAACCTGAACAAAAGGATTTATTACCCAGCCATTAATGCCATTCACTTTTGCAATACCAATTTTAGCACTTCTATTTCTCTCTGAGGCTGTCTCAGGGTTGCTTTCCAGGGCAAAGCACCGTAGTCAGAGTGACTATATAGTTTATCATCCAAATAAGGAATACACATAGGCAGTATTAATAAGTAAGCAAGAAAAACAAGCATAGTCCATACTCTCATTAGCAAATCAGCACATAACTATCACCCTATTGGTTAAAAAAAATAAAAATGGGCAAGAGACAAGCCATTGTTTGTACAATTAGACAGGAAATTTTGCAGAGAGAAGTGAAAAATGGCAGATCTCCCTTTCATGGCAATTATATTTTAAAATAGGTATGTTTTACCCTTAGAAAACTACATATTTAGAAGTTGAGGAACTTAATTATTTCCAGACATTTATGCCTGGAAACATTAAGGCATTGCAATGTGTTAGAACATTAGACAGTGGCACAACATGCAGGTCTTTGCTGCAGAAACCTTTGACATGATGTTACTTTATTTGGAATTTATTTTTTCAGTAATGTGAAATTATGTTCTAAGGCTACTGAGATCCCTGCCTCCAACACTATATATCTTGAACTAGGCTAACCTGTATTATTAAATTGTTTGACAGGATCAGATTGACAGAGGACATGTCCCAGTGTAATGAAATAAGTTAATGCCCCCACTCACCTTTAACTCACAGAGAAAAATTTGCCCAGGTAGCTTATGTGGTCAAAGGTAGTTGAAATACTTTCCCAGTTTACTCACATCCAACACTAACTAGTAATGTTCATTACCACATGGCAAAGTTGTAGAATGGGGCTGGCATAGAGGGAGATGTAGAAAAATAAGCTAGAGGAGAAAGCTCCCAGCTGCGAATTTTAATTTTTTCTGAAAGTGGTTTGTATTATGTTTGGGATATTTGTCTTAGCATTCGGTATTTTTATGTAGGTAATGAGGAAATTTGTTACCCCATGTCAAACCTTGTAAGTCTAAATACTTAGTCTAAATACCTAAAATCTAGATACATTCTTTAGAATCAAAATATATATGCTCCAATATCCTGACCCATATGTAACCTGCTTAACCAGTGTCTAAATAAATTTCACATCCAGACATTACCAGAAGTCTTCAAATTCAGTTTTCTAGAGGGTAAGTAACATGGAAGTAAAAAATATGAATATGAAAATCTGAACATTTAAACCACGCAGCATAAAACATCAGTCCTGTTCCCTTCCTCCTTTCTGTCTTCTCAAGGACTTAGTCTGTTGGATCTTATGTTTATTTTCCCATTCCTGTAACACTTCTTAGTGTTCTCCATGTGAGATGAGAAAATTTCACTTGACCTCATATTTCTGATCTACAGCTACACTTTTCTAGAAAAGTATATTGAAGCATGTTGAAATCTCTCCTATTTCAACGGTGTCTCCATTACCTGACTATACATTCTTTTTTCGTCTACTGTTTACAAAAAGTATATCCCTAATCTGCAAATTCAATCTTCACTTGTGTTCTTCTTTAGCAGTATTCCCAGATACTGTGGTCACACTCCCTTGCCAAAAAAAAAAAAAAAAAAACCTCAACTGATGTGTTTTCTTATTGTTTTTTATTTATTTGATGGCTATATATTTGTTTTTGCTTTTTAACAATTGTTTATTTTCTTTTGTTGCCTTAATAATATAAATTCCTTGAAGTCAGAACCTTTTAAAACATTCATGGACACAAAGAAAGTACCAAATAGTGAATGACTAAGAAAAAGTTACTCTTTTGGAAAGTTTTATTGCATATATGGTATATAGGGATCTGCAGCCGATGCAACGACCACTAGCTTAATCAATAAAGATAAGCTGATTTTAGTGATTGCTTCAAAAAATCAAATTCGGCTCTCTTCATGTTATCAGTTAAGTATCTTAGCTCTTTTATTGATCTCTGATCTATTATTCCCTCCTAGTTTGTTTTACTTCTATTTTGTTTCTAGCTTTGTTCTATTTTCAAATAGATGCACTTAAGGCTACACATTTCTTTTTATGCTCTGATATACCTACATCTATAATAGTATCTCTCATGTGTCATATTTTTACTATTTCAAGATGTTTTGTATAGCTTTGTGTATTTCCTCTTAAAAGACAAGTTATTTAGAAGTGTATGAGTAATGTTCAAACATTGAGATTTTATAGTTGTCTTTTTAAAATAATTTATTTGCAATTTAATTTATCCCTAGTCAAAGAACACACCAGAGGTTGATTTTCATAATTTAGTTTAAATAAGAGAAAAAAAGGGGGGGCTTCATTTGTACATTAGGTATCACCTTTGTGTAACCTCGAGTCAGCAACTAGAAGTTTTTTTTTGTTACAATGCCTGCCTTTAACATCACCCTATTACTGCCTCCAAATTGCTGCTTTTAATTTTCTGTGTGCTGGGAAATCAGATAAGCAAGCACTTTTTTTTTTAAATGGTGTCTAAAATAAGAGTTTGTAAGACCTGAGGGACTCTTCTATGAAGACAGCGCTTGTTTTTTGGCTCACAATCTATGTCACATTTATTTTTATTGAGGCCACTAAGAGACATGTGTTTGTTGATTTTCAGGCTCATGCCTCTGTGTGATCTGATTAGTTGAAGTTTATCAAATTTATAGTGAGTGCCCACTAAACAGCAGGGACTTGACCTGAACTGCATTTACAATTGTGAATAACGCAGTATTCACCCTCAAGGCTCTTTGAGTTCAGTAGGGGAGAAAGTCACTCACAGAAACTGTGCATACACCACAACAATTTCAATTAAAATTGCTCAAAGATTGTGAGAACACACAACTAGGCACCTAACCCAGACTGGTGGGCATGCATGCTTGGAGGGATGTTCACAGAGGAGATACAGAAAAGTATTATGAGTATTAAAGAATTAATAGATATTAGAAAGAGTAAAAATAAAGCCATTCCAAACAGAAGGAAAAACATCAAAGGTACAGAAGCAAGCAAGCAAAGAGCAGAATGTATGTGGGTTACAATATGTAGGACATTATTGCTAAACAAAGCACATGTCAAGAGAGAAATAGTTGAAAAAAGTGATCATTGCTCTTCTTGAGTTTTCATCTGTGACTAAAATGTTTTGATATACACTAAAGAGGACAAGAGAGTTACTGATAGATATGACTACATTATTTAAATCATTCTGTAAAAATTAAAACCAAATACATACTTCTAAGCACTTTTGTTCACCAGTTTATTTATTAAATCTCAACACTCTTGTGTTTTGCATGTGGTATCTATTCACAATAAAAAATTTATCTAAAATATTATGAACATTAGATGATAATGAACTGTTATATGAACACATTTACATTCTCACATTTGTATTTTTGAGTCGGAGGAAAAGCAAAATTAATCATCGATATATATAATCCTCAGTCTGTCTCACCTGAGCAAAAGCATATGATTATTCCTTAAGAAATTTTGAGCCAGGTGAATCAGAATTCATTCACTTAACAAGTATTTGTGGAATCCTTTCCATGTGTCTGATCCTGTTCTGGACAGAGAGAGTAAAATGGTGAACGGATACTGGCATATTTCTGACACTTAAAATCATCGGGTCTAGTGGACGAGACAGACATCCATCAAGTAATCACAGAAAAATAAATGTTAACAATGTTGTAAGAGTTACATGACACATACAGAGATGGTAACAGGAAGATTCGACTTAATCTGGAGTATTGTTTCTCACAGGCTATAAAGAAAGCAAAAAAGTTAACTGATCTAAATATTAATCAAAATTAACTAGATAATGAGAGCCAGAGTAACGGGGATTAGAAAGGGTATTTCAATCAGCCTGGTCAATATGTGCAATTTTCACTAGGATAACAGTGCACAGGCTCTGTCTCTGGAACGAAATGAAGGCTGAAGAATGTGTTATGGGGAAAGGACGGAGAGGAAGTGTGGTGTGACGGCAACGAGAAAGGACATGAGCAAGTCTGGGTAGCAATTCTAGGTGCCAGACAAAATAGAATCTTGTACTTAGTTCAACAATTTTTTATCTAAATGGTTTTTGTTTACCTAACTTTTAAAAATTTGAAAATAATTTCAAACTCCCAAAAAGCTGCACAAATTAGTTCAAGGAAGAGCCTTATACGCTTTACCAATTCACTTGTCATAACTTTCCCTGTTTGCTTATTATATTCATTCTCTCTCCCTTTCTCTTTCTCGTGTGTGTGTGTGTGTGTGTGTGTGTGTGTTCCCAAACAAGTATATGTAGTCTGTCCGTGTTTTAGCCCTGAAAGTCCCATGTCCCAGGAAACTTGTCAGTTCAAGATTAAACAGAACAGTTAGTCACTCTAATAGGATCCAGCCTATGATGGAGTATCAGACTTAGTTATCAGGTCCTTCATGATTTCCTTTAATGTGAGGTTTCATACATTTTTAATTAAAGTTGTACATTTTTCTCAGGATATCAAATCTAGACATAAAATTTGAACAGCTATGTATTAATGTTCCTCCTCTTATGTATTAGTATTGTGTGGTCCAAACAAGGTGTTATCTGCAATACTTTAGAACAAAACAATAAACTGTGTAATAATGAGTCAAGAAAAGAAAACTTAAGTTGGATTCAGAGCTCTGATAGATGCAGACGCAAATAAAATATGAAAAAGTTTTCATTGTTCATAAAGAGTTGTTAAATTAAATATTATAGTCAATACACACTGTAAAGTTACTACAAATTTATCAATGCTAAAGGAATACTTTAAGAACCTCTCAAAAATTAAGTTTCATCGACTAATTAAACATCTGTAGTTCTCTTGTAATGCCATGTGTTTATCTTGTCCATATAATCAAATGTAATGACCAAACTCAATATTTTTTCCTAGATTTGTATTATTGCTGAAACACATTACCAAAAAACAGTTGCTTAAAACAATACAAATGTATTAATTTACAGATCTGGAAACCGGAAGTCCAAAATTAGTCTTGTGGGAATAAAATCAAGGTGTCCACAAGCTAGTTCCTTCTGAAAGCTCCAGGGAGAATCTCTTCCTGACTTTCAACTACTCATAGCATCATCATTTTTTGGCTTGTGTTCCTATCATTCCAATCTCTGTCATTGTCATCACATTGCCTTTCTTCTAATCTCTGATACCTGTGTCCTTTTCAAGATCCCCATGATTGCACTGGGCACACCCAGATAATCCAACATATCACAACTCAGTATCTTCAACTTAATCACTTATACAATGTCTTTTTGCAATGTAAGACAACATATTCACAGGGTCTGGGTCATGGACATTTTTGGGGTGCCATTATTCAATTTACCATAGCTCCCAAATTTTGTATTGAGTTCAGATCATATATGTAGCTCCTAAACATACAAGTACCATAAAGGCTACTTGTCTGAAACTCAGCTCACTTGTGCCTAACAAGTCTTCTAATTTACGTATCTCCATTTGAACTTTGTTTTTAAATAAGCTTTCCCGACTAAAATTCATCACATCCAGAAATATGTTAACTCATTTAAGGCACTCTTTCTTCCCTACTTCTCACACATATCCAGGGATTAAATCTCATCTGTCCTTCCTCCTTTGCATTTCTACTGGTGTAATCTCAATTCTGGAAGTCACAAAGTACACTAAGATGGTGACTGAGGTTTCATTCCTAAGAACAACTATGTTTTATGGAACTCTGGGCCAAAGTATTAGAGCTACAAAAACAGTAGGATGTCAGTGATTGAACAATTTTAGTAACGGAGTTAACATACTAAACTGGGTTTCTTGATTGCAGGAATTTTCAGAGACTTCAGTATTTTAATAATATTGTGATTTATCATGTAGGTATACATGTACTGTGTAGAATTATTCAAAGCGTTTTAAAACCAATTCTCCATTTATTTTCTCAGAAAATCAGCTATTGAACAACTATTTCACAAAACACAATTCAAGCTACTATTTTACTTTACCCCTGTACTAGTTTCTTGTGGCTGCTGCTGTCACAACTATCACAAATTTTGTAGTTAAACTTATTCTTTCATAGTTCTAGAGACCAGATACCTGAAATTTGTATCACTTAGGCTGAATCAAGGTGTTGTGAGAGCTGTGCTGCTTGTGGAAACTCTGAGAATCTACACCTTGCTGTTTTGAGCTGCTAGTGGCTGCCTTCATTTCTTGGCTTGTGGCCTCATCATTCCAACCTCTGTCTTCATATCACCCTTTCTTCTGCGTGAGAAAAGTCTCCATCTGTGTCTTCTTTATGAGGACAGATATGATTGCATTTGGATCCACGCTAACCCAGATAATTCACCTACCTTAAAGGTTAATTACCTTTAAATATAATAATCTTAAAATATTAACTTAAGCATACCTAAAAATATCCTTTTCTCCAAATAAGACCTTGCAGGTTGGGGTCAGCAGGTTATGCTCAATTTGCTCTCTCTTCGAAATTATTAAATTTTTTCTTAGTTGCCATATATGAAACACCTCCATTATACACAAATAGGATGCATAATCAAACAGTGATTGACAGTGTAACATCACTAGGTCTGAACTCTTAGGCAACCTGGGTGCTTACACTGTGTACCCTACAGTATTATTTAAACTATCCCTATATACCCAAGCTGCATTAACTGCAATTCCTTTTTTGATACAGGTTTTCTCTGTTGCCCAGGCTGGAGTACAGTAGCGTGATCATAGCTTACTGCAACTTCGACTCCCTGGGCTGAAGCAATCCTCCCACCTCGGTCTGTTAAGAGTTGGGATTATAGGCGAGAGGCACCACGCCCAGCCCATAACTGCAATATTGTTGGGCTAGATTGAATTCTTTATCCTTTTTTTTTTAAATGAGTTCCATTTTTAATATAGCAGGATAAACTATCCATTTGTGAGCACATGTTAGAACATGAGCTCCACAAGGACAGAGCGCAATATTTCACTCACACTGGCATGTAGTAGACAGTGAATAGGCATAAAATAAACATAAAAAGTTATGTCTTTTATAAGAGAATGTAGTAAAATTTAAATATTGTGTATGTCTATACAACAAATAGTGTGCACTAACAACTGATTTCATGAGAGGCAAATTATCAAATAACCACGCATTATTTCTGTGGTTAAAAGACTACTTTTCTCTAAATTTAGTTACCTAAAACTTGGTGATAAAAGTATGAGTTGTAATATAGTTCATGCTCAAGTGAAGAACGGTCAGTTAGAACTTCGCTGCTCAATTATGTGAGTAAAAAAAAAAAAGTATGCCAATAAAGATTTAGCAAAAGATGTAACTATCACTCCATTCAAGAGAATAGCTTACAACATTTCTTCTGCATAAGATTTTCCACCCTCTATCTTGCCATTTATTCTCCAGCCCTGAGATTTAGACAAGGTGTTTGATACAACAGGGCAGAGACTTAAGACATCAGAAGACATGAAGGAAATACTGTTTATACCCAAGTAATCAACAGTGCAATGGAGGTGAGGACTATTATAAAGCGTTTGGAAACCTCTTTGTGAACAGACCAAAAAGAAGCTGCCAAAAGAGTGTGTGACAGGCATATGAGCTATTAATTGCTAGTGGTCTGGGACTTACCCTACTCTCTCTCTCCCTTCCTTCCACTTGGGCAACTCAATTTCCCCCAGGCTTTTGCTACACAGAACCTGGAAAAGCATAAGGGAAAGGAGCCATAATCCTTTTTTTACGTAAAAAAAAGAAAAAAATAGCAGAAAACAAAGACCTTAGAAACTAAACGCAGGAGTTCTTGTAGACAGGACTGAGGATGCAAACACATAGCAATAAGTGTTTTGAGGTTCAAGGAGAACAAGAGGGTCTGAAGCAACTATAAAAACAAGAGATGATGCTACCGTTAAATTATGCACTATTCTTCAGCATACAGAAATGGTTAGGAGTCAAGTTAGAAGTGAGGGAGAAGGGAAATTTTTCACTTTATATCTCACTTTTAAAATTTTTATATAATGATCAGTTATGTCTTTTGTAAGAAAAGCCAGAAAGAGTGAAAGAAGGTGGTGGGTAGGAAAAAGAGAGAAAAGGAGAATAACCAGTGAGGCAGGAAGAGTTACACACAAATCTATGCCTCTCTCATGGATTTACTATAAACAATCGGTAGCTTCAGAAATAATTTATCTAAAACATTATTACAAAAATCACGATTTTTTTTCAGTTATCTCCTAGGCTAGTCCCCAAAAACCAGAACAATTACACAAAAATGACTGAAGAATGCCTGGTGATTTACATAATACTGTTGCAGTCAGCTTAGCCCTTACCTTAGTTCAGCTAGGACCAAGTTCTTGCAGTATTCTTTCCGGAGTCGGTGGGTTCTTGATCTCGCTAAGAATAAAGCCACAGACCCTCGCAGTAAGCGTTACAGTTCTTACAAATGGTATGCCTGGAGTTTGTTTTTTCAGATGTGTTCGTGGTTTTTTACTTCTGGTTGGTTTGCAGTCTTGTTGACTTTAAGAGTGAAGTTGCAAACCTTCCCTGCGAGCCTCACAGCTTTATTAAAGGCGGCACTTCCGGAAGTGGAAGTATTAATTCTTCGTTGCCGCTCGTCGTCTCACTGGCTTCAGGAACGAAACTGCAGACCTTCGCAGTTAGCGTTAACAGCTCACAACAACTCACGAAAACCTGAAAGGGCCCAAGCATTCAACAACAGCTAAATTAATCACAAAAAGCAAAACAACAAACCTTCCCCAAAGTGGAAGGGGTAAACCACAGCCTGCTATTATTCCCTTATCTGACCCCACCCATATCCTACTGATTGGTCCATTTTACAGAGACCTGATTGGTCTATTTTACAGAGCGTTGCTTGGTCCGTTTTACAGAAAGCTGATTGGTCCATTTTGACAGAGTGCTGATTGGTGTGTTTACAATCCCTGAGCTTGACACAGAGTGCTGATTGGTACGTTTACAGTCCTTTAGCTAGACATAAAAGTTCTCCAAGTCGCCACTAGGTTAGCTAGATACAGAGTACTGACTGGTGTATTTAGAAACCTTGAGCTAGACACAGAGTGCTGGTTGGTTTATTTACAATCCCTTAGGTAGACATAAAGGTTCTCCAACTCCCCAATAGACGCAGAAGCCCAGCTGCTTCACATAAGTTTTCTGCACTAGAGCCCAAGCCAAGCTGCCCGCTAGTCCCTCAGGGGTGTACCCGCACCTCTCAGCCTTTGCGTGGTCCATGGGACCAGGCGCCTTGGCGCAGAGGGCGGCATTCGTCCAGGAGGCTCCGGCCTCGCGGCAGCCCACTGCCAGGCGAAGGCGGGGGCTGGAGCATGGCGGGCTGCAGCTCCCAAGCCCTGTCCCGCGGGGAGGCGGTCGAGGCCCCGCAAGAATTCGAGAGTGCGGGCGGGCCGGCTGGCCTGTGTGCTTAAGCGCCTCATTGCCCTTGGCTTGCGGAGCCGGCCGGCTGCTCCTAGTGCAGGGCCCGCCGAGCCCGAGCCCGAGCCCGAGCCCTCGCCCGCCGGAACTCGCGCTGGCTCGCTCGCGCCTCTCTCTCCACACCTACCTGCAACCAGAGGGAGCCGGCTCCGGCCTCGGCCAGCCCTGAAAGGGTCTCCCACAGTGCAGTGGCGAGCTAAAGGGCTCCTCAAGCGCTGCCAGAGTGGACGCCAAGGCTGAAGAGGCGCCGAGAGCGAAGGCTGCTAGCCAAGAATGAGGTACATGGATACTGGAGAGTGAGTAGAGTAGGATTTATTAAGCAAAAGGAAAGCTCTCAGCAAAGAGAGAGGGCCTGACAGCAAGTTTTCAGAAATGGGGTGGAGTTCTGGGTCTTTTATGTGGCAGAAGCCTGAAAGCCTTCTGTGGGTTTTGCCCAAATGGGAGGAGTAAGCTTTACTTCTGGGCTGTTGCATCTGCGCATGCCTGGGCTTGGCCAGGGTGACTTCCCCTTGGTTATTACCTATGAGTGCCTAAGTGAAACCTATGGGTCAGGGGATAAAACCACAATGCTAATATCATGTTATTGACATTATAATGAGCTGGGTTAGGTTAAGGACATTTAAGTTGATTGATTGCACCTGCGCCTAAGTTGGGACAGTTCCTTCTGAGCAACATCCTGGCACAAGAAGTTCTTAACCACATTTCTTCCTGTTAGCTGCAGAGGTGGTGTAGGTGCTGTCTTGTGGTTGTTCTTGTGAACGCTGCCCTTCTCTGTCCTTCTCCTGAGACCCTCTCTATCTGCCTAACCAGCCCCTTACTACATCCTCTCTCAATACTTTCTTCTTCATCCAGAATCTCGTCTTTATTTTTTTTTTTTTTATTATACTTTAAGTTCTAGGGTACATGTGCACAACGTGTAGGTTTGTTACATATGTATACTTGTGCCATGTTGGTGTGCTGCACCCATCAACTCGTGAGCACCCATCAACTCGTCATTTACATCAGGTATAACTCCCAATGCCTCTCCTCTTTTAAATAATCAGCGTTTGCTGATTTTTTGAGACGGAAGACTCAACTTGGCTGTGATATTCTACCGTAAGAATATCCAGGTCTAATCCATACACAATTAAATCCTTGCATTTACTTTTCCTAACAATATTTTGTTCTGGAATCGTCTGTGAAATATTTTCCCTTGCCATAGAAATCAGTAAGACTCATTTTGCTTTATTCATAGATTTATTTACCACAGATGGGAACTTTCTAAATTAGTAATTAACCAGCTACAGACTATATTTCTATAAGCAGATATTTTACATGTGAGAAAATTTTAGAACTTGCCTAAAGGCATTTATAATAAGAGTTTCAAGAAAATGTAAGGTTTCAGTTAAAGTTTCTATAGCATGGCTGAAATGTGATTAAGACAGTGTTAGCTGAGGCTGGCCCCTGACAAATGAGAAGAGATGGGAAGTACATGTTAGGAAAAACCAAATACAATATTTTTAATAACACACATGGATCTATGTTTTTTTTTCCAGAATATATCCTAAAACAAGAACTTCAAAAAACCTAGCTTGTGCTTTTGAAGAGTAAGGTTCTGTAACTCAAGTTTCTAATCAATACTTTTAGATAGGCAGGAATAAAAAATTCTCTTTATGAGTAAAATATTAGGTTCCAAGTTCCTCTAGAGAGGAATTTTACCCCACATATATAAAACCTATGAAAGCAGAAGCATACCGTATAAACTCTGATGTTTTATTAGGAAGAATTTTGTGCTGACTCAACTAATATCAGTAAATCAGTTACTTGATATTTCAGGATTATGAGTTTGTTTATTTTTTTTCTGTGGGAAAATGCTCAAGAAAAGAATATATTTTATTATTTTGGGAGAAGAAAAGAGATATTAAGTGACTTGAAGTTAGCTTTCTGCTAAGGATGAGCTACAATCGCTGTTAAAGAAGTGCGCATGAGACAAATGTTCTTTTAAAAATCACAGGGTGACATTCAAATTGATGTAAATATCTTCTTTTGAGAAATTTGTTATGTTACTTAGGTGCTTTTTGTTGTTGATAATTCAACAGCCATTTCTTTTTGAGTGAAAAATGACATATGTATTTAAAGAACTTCCCTTGCGTAAAGGTGGGCTTGATATCATGAAAACACTTTTAAAAAATTTAGAAAACATAATTAGGAATTCGTTGCCAGAAGAGATTTAGCTGGTACAAATAAGGGGACAAGTAGTTGGTGTCGGTTCTAGCTACTGTTGTTGTATGATAATCCATACTAATTTTGAGGTATAGAAGAGTTATTTTATTGTACTCAGAAATCCTGAGGCCTACAATTTCAAGAATGAAGCAGTAATGGCTTGCTCTACTCATTCATGTCTTAGGCCTCAGCAGGAAGATATTAGGTGATACAGGACTTAACTGATAGGAGCTGGAATCATCTGGAAACCTCTTATTTCTTGTATCTGGCAATTGATGATGGCAGTCAGTGGAACCTCTACAGTCCAGCAGCTGAAATGTGGCCTCTCCATGTGATTTCCTCATGTAGGTTAGTTTGGACTTCTTCACAATGTGGCTTCAGGTGGATTCTAAAAACAAGTGTCTGCAGAGAGTAAGAAAAGTATGTGCTATTTTGAACACCTATCCTCAGAAGATATATAGTGATACTTCTAGCATACTCTTGTGTTTGAGGCAGTTATGATAGTTCATGTGGTTCAAGAGAGACGACACTTCGAAGGAATGTCAAAATTAAATCCTTAGAAGAGCTTGTGAGGTGAGAGATATTGAAGCTAACCTTTAGAAAATACAATTACCACAAGGCTTTTATTTATTCTAACAATCTTTAAGGATCCATATTTGTGCCAAAATCAAAAGGCTCTTTCAGCATATGTGAGATGAGCACCTGCAGCTTGCCCATCTAAAGTGTGGTCAATATGTAGATGTCATAGACAGAGCTCTGAGTCAACACAGGGTAGTCTCCAAATACCAACAAAGCCTGAGGAGTGGCTATGAATACAATTCTGGCAGCAAGTGTGTATTTTTAAATTATTTTTAATTCTGTCCTTTAGCTTCAACTAAGAGGGTACTCCATAAAACTGTGTATCATACATAGGTGTCTAATAAGGCAATAAAGTTATTCAGATTGAATTCATCTTGTACTACCCTATTTTTCTACCTTTTCTTTGATATTCCTTCAAGCAGCTAATTATGCAATTGTGTTAATGATCTGTTTACATAAAAGCTTTATATAATTGTTATGAAATTTTGAAATTTGTCATGTGTACTACCACCTCAGGATGAAAAAGTTTTTTTTTAAATCTTTGCGCTTTATCTTCTATTTAATTTTATAATAAGCTAGGTTGTTCATCAGATTTTACCTTTTGTTCTTGAAACTATTTGTGAAATTTCTATTTTTTGCATGCTAGTGTCTCCGTGGTAATACACTACAGACTTAAATGTGACTTAAAGGTTTTTAACAGTTGGAAGGCCAGTACTCAATATTTATCCTGAAGTTGCCATGGCTACTAATGCAGACAAAGTTTGCTGATCAAGTTCAAGATAGAGATAGCCAGAAAAGCACAAGGGGTCTCATTAATGGTTTCAACGATTAACCACAGTGAAAACAGTGACTGAATGTTCTGTCTTGATCTCCTATTCTGTTGTTCTCACCAAAGATAAAGTGAAACTATTTAGGAAAACATCTACCTAAGTAAATATAGTTTGGTAAGTGTCATTCATACTGTTGATAAGATGACAGCAAAAATTACTCTAATTTTACTCCATTATCATCTGAAAACACTAATGTAAATAATTTCTGACTTACGCTTCACCTAATATCACAGGCCAATAAGCCTCTGCTATTGACTAAATAGTTGTATTATACTTTGAATATATTAAATATTACTAAAAACCTATAACATTAGGAAAACATATAATTGTGTGTGTATGTTTGTGTGTGTGTGTATATGCATGTGTGTGTATCCAATATAGTGTTATGCAGAATGAAAAGAGGATTTCTCAGGATTAACCCATCTTAGTTTGTTTTTGCCATTTAAATATTATACTTCTTTATACTTTAAATTCTAAATTATCAGTAAGCCTGCATGTGGTCCTGTTTAAAGTTGATTGATCTTCAAGAATATGGTTATAATGGTAAATTCATTTTCAATTTCATTCAAAGGTTGTTGCTAATTAAATCTATAATGATTTTAGCATAGAACGATTTTATGCCGTTAGAATGTGCTCAGCTACTAATAGAATATCCACATACTTTTTGACTTAAGAAATGGGACACCTAAGAAACAGCCTGAGGTATTTGGATCTAGAGCCTGGGCACTGAATAATTTGATTTATTGAAGATTTACTGAATCTAAATTTTTACCAGTCAGTACACTGTTGATTACCCTGTCCATAATTTGGAAGATTACAGTCATAGCCTTGAATATCACATCCTTGCTATTTATCAATATACAAAATTGCCTTCAAATCCGTCATCTTTCTTAATATACTACTGAATTATTAAGTTTCACTGGGGGAGGGTGGTAATCTCATTTTGCTACTCCTAAAACTTGTTTATTCTGATAAATTGTCTTCTGCCTTCTATCACGATGCTTAGCATTCTTTAACACCTCTTATCTACTCATAAACATGGAATAATCATTGTTCGTTCTTGCATTAAATTTACACTCTCTACTCCAGCCCCAGTATTATGTATGTGAACAATTGCTCAAAATCCAAATAATATGGGACAATCTGGAAAACAATGTTAAACTCCAGCTGGCCCCTGCTCATTGGGTTGGATAATACAGTTTTGAGAGTCATTTTATCTAATCCTAATGCACCTATATTTGTAAACCACCAGTGCTTATGCAGAAAGCTCAGGATGTTTGATTAATATCGTTCCAATAATGTGACTTTTCCAAATGCAGAGTCTGACATCAACACTAAATGTGAAATATCTCTATTTCCTGCAAAAATGTTATTTTTTAATTATTGTTTCTTGGTGTCTAAATGTATGCGGGCTTTTTAAATGGTTTACTATACAGTTTTGGACAGGTCATTGTTTGGGACAGGACATTTTAAAATATAAATCTGTTCATAATTCATCATTAATATCTCTGGTAGATATCAGTGCAGCTGCAGATCTTTTTTCTCCATTTACTGGCTGAGTGAATTTGAACATTTTTCTTGACCTTTCTGATATCATGTTTTCTCTTCTATAAAATGCATATTCTTTTTGAAAAATTACTCATCACTGAACTAGGTACCATAAAACCAAAAGTGAATCAACTGTCATGGCTCTCTCAGAATTCTAGTCTGTAGGCGGAAAAAAGACACAACTCTTCATAAAAGCAGAATGAAAGACTACTTGCATAGTATTACTACAAGAATGTTCTACAATTGTGAAGGACCATTAATGTTTAAGGGAAGACAGAGGATTCTTGAAGGAGAAAATATCAAAAGGAGTCTTATAGTTTGAGTAGTATGTGCTAGTAGTAAAAGAAGGCTATTAAGACAATCTAGGAAGAAGTATCTATATAGAATCCAGAGCTTTGACAGTGCAAGTAGGCTAACCAACTATTCCCAATGGCCTGGGACCAAAGAATTTCTCAGGATTCAGTATTTTAGTGCTAAAAATTGGGCAGTCACAGTCAAACCAGGACCCTCAATATAAAAGTTAATTGTAAATTACAAAAATTCAATATAAAAGTGAATTGTAAATTAAAAGGTAAGGACGCTAAACATAAGATCTACCTTTTTAGTACATTTTAAGTATATAATACAGTATTTATAACCTTAGGAACTCTGTTGCATAGCGGATCTCCAGAACTTCTTATCTTGCATAACTGAAAGTTCATACCCTTTGACACTATCTCCCCATTGCCCCCACCCCAGCTCCTGTTGTCCACCATTCTACTCTCTGCTTCTGTGGCTTTGACTTTAATAATAAAGGGATGGGAGTAAACTGTGGAAGGTAATAGACACGTGTATGACCTTGATGGAGGAGATGGTTTCACAGGTGGATATTTATCCTCAAACTCATCTAGTTGTATACATTAAATACACACAGCTTTTACCTGTCAATCACACCTTAGTAAATTGGTTTAAAAATAAAGTCAATCATGGTGTGGTGGGCAGCTTCTAAATATGTCCCCAATAGTACCCCTGAGGAATCCTCACCCTTGAGTGTGAGCTGAACCTAGTGATTTGCTTTTAAAATCTGAACACAGTAAAAGTGATAGGATGTTTCTTCTGAGATTAGGTTATTAAAGATCTCTGGTTTCCTTCTCACTTGCTCTCATTAACTCTTACTCTGAGGGAAGCCAGCCACCACATTGTGAGATGCCCTATATCAAGGCAAAACAAACGAGCAAACAACAACATAAAGTAGACCTCCAGCCAATAGTCAGCAAGGTATTAAAGCATTCCCACAATTTCATGTAATCTTGGCATGAATCCTCCCTCAGTCAAAGCTTCATCTGAGACCATGCCTCAGACATCTTAGTTTCAACCTCATGAGAGAAGCTAAGGCAGAGTTACCCAGCTAGGCCACATTCAGATTTCTGACTCATAGAATATGTGAGATAATAAATATTATTTATAAAGTCTCTAATTGTTAGGTAATTTGTTACTTGGTAATAGATAACCAATATATATATAGTATGGTTGAAGCAGAGTGTGATCAGCTGGAGCATGGAGCATGATAGAATGTATGTGGTGGAAATGTGGTTTTAGGCAAGATTTTAGAATGATTTCATATCCATATGTAAAGGCATCTCTTTCTCTACCTTCTTATTAATGATGCATTTTTCTCTCAATAATATTACCTTTTTTCTCCTGATTTCGTGCTTCTACTTTTCTTACCCTATGCAATAAATTATCTAAAAGTACAAAAAAAGATTTAAAATAAAAATATGTTAATCTCTTTTTCATATATTGTAAAAGAAGTCATTCATAGTATCATTATTATTACTCCTTTGTAGGATTGACATTTATGAGGAATCATTTATCTGTATATTTTCTTTCAGATTGCCTCTCTATATAACTGTTTCTGTTTGATTTCATCACGTGTGACAGCTGTCCTATGCCTGTCACAAAGTAGGTGTTTTATAAAATTTTGTTTACATGACTGATTTAATATTTACATATACATTCTGAAAAATTAAACCTAAGCTTCTCTAGGAACACTACATAAAGGAGTTCATGTCATATTAGGATATTCCATGAACTTACTCATCCTTTGGAAGAGAGTAGACAGTTTATATATATATATTATACATATATATAAAATATATATGTGTGTGTGTGCATGTATACACAGATAATACATGGAAAATACAAATTATTGATAATAAAAAGGCAGTTAATTTAGAGAAAGGAAGAATTATCTCTTCTAGTTTCTCCTTTATTATGGAGAATATTTTGTCCCAACCCCAGTACAATTGTCATAAAAGAAAATTAAGTGAAGAGAATATATATTAAATAAAAAATGTAGACTGAGATTTGAGTATGATAGATTGAAACATGCACAATGCATCTTAAGATAATGAAATTTTTATATCTCTATAAAGAAGTTCTAGTTTAATTTTTGTAAGGAAGATAATTTCTAAAACAGACGATACCTAACAAACACTATGATTTTCTGGTCTATCCCCTTCTTTTCTTTCATTCTTCATTCATGTATTCATTATAACACAAGAGTTTATTTCTAACATTTTTTGTACCATATTCTGAGATAATTTGCTATAGATAGTACAATAAATATCCACAGACCATGTCCTAAAAAATGCAATGATACATTGCAAGAGTAATCGTATGTGTCATTGGTCCATCCAAACATCCACAAGTGGGCATCATATCTATTAGCTTCCCCATGAGTGATCTTCTCGTATGCCCTTCAAAAAGTTTACCATAACTTTCCAAAGTCCAAAGTTTGATTCATATGAATGTTAATATTGTCAAGTGAATCTAGAAAATAGCACTGCCAAATTGTAAAGGTTTCTGGCCATTCTAACATCTATCTTAAACTTGCATTTTGAACCACTTAATATATAATGGAGAAGGATACAAAGGTCTCATAGATGTCAAAGTGTGACCTCTTATATTATGAAACTTTCTTTTCTCCCTCAAAAATGTACACTTAAAGCAAATTTCATCAAAGGAAATTTAGCTTTTAATTGATTTCCACTAGTAAACAAGTTGTATCTTCCTAAGTGTTGGAGGTCTAAAACAAACATGATGAAGGATCCTCAGTTTCCCTTTTGTTTCCTACCTTTGTCTCCCTTCTTCCTACATCTCTTTCTGGTGAAGCTTGAAAAAACAACTGCTAAGCTTGCAAAAAGGGTTCTCAGAAGGTTCTGTTTTGATTATTATTAGGATCATACCAATGCACTAATGTAGTGTGAGAATGACCTTTGATGGGAAGTTTCACTTAGAGACAGAAACTATTGCCTCAGCCCAAAATTACAAGAACACATTATAAAAGACAACTTATAAACCTTACAGACACCTTATAAAATCCCCAAACCTATTTTAATCATGGGGCCATCTGGTCTCTGGTGCTCCCTTATAGGCTGATAGGTGCAAGATGAATAAAGCTTTACCTGAAATTTGAATGTTTTATACATTTTTGAACATAGGAATGCAATCACCAACTGAAATACAACATTTTGACAATAAATAATTTGTGATGAGAAGCGCATTCTAACTTGTATAAGCCTATATCATCTAACAATTTATTTATAATTATATTTATTAGAAAGTCTTTTAAGCTGTCTTCAAAATATATTACAAAAGTCTATGGTAACAAGAACAGCATGACATTGGTATAAAAACAGTCATTCATAGATCATGAAATACAATAGGGGCCCCAGAAATAAATCCACAGTTAGAGCCTATGGATTTATTTTACAGAGATTCCAAGAACATACATTGCTGAAAGGAAAGGCCACCTTCTTTAATAAATGGTTTTGGGAAAATTGAATATTCATATGCAGATAAATGAAACTGGATCGCATCTCTCACCATATATAAAAATCAACTCAAGATGGATTAAGCAGTTACATGTAACACCTGAATCTGTAAAAAATACTGAAAGAAAACATAGGAAGACTATTTCAGGACATTGGTCTAGGCAAAGGTTTTATGACTAAGACAACAAAAGCATAGACTACAAAAAGAAAAATAGAGAAATAGGACTGTATTAAAGTAAAAACCATCGGCGTAACAAAGGAAATAATCAACAAAGTGAAGACACAACCTACTGAATGGGAGAAGATATTTGCAAATTATTTATCCAACTAATAGCCAGAATATACAAGGAACTCAAACAGTAAAAATAACCCCCACAAATAATCCTATTAAAAAGTGGGCAAATAACTTGAATATATATTTCTCAAAAGAAGACTTACAAATAGCAAGCATGTATATGAAAACATGTTTAATATCAGAGAAATGTCAATCAAACCACAGTGAGACATCTTACCCAGATGGAATGGCTATTATTAAAATGGCAAAGAATAACAGATATTGGTAAGGATGTAGGAAAAGGAAACACACACTGTTACTTGGAATGTTAATACAGCTAATATGGAAAACCATACGAGGACAAAAATTAACTCAAGATAAATTAGAGACTTAAACGTAAGACCTAAAACCATAAAAATCCTAAAAGAAAACCTAGTCAATACTATTCAGGACATAGACATGGGCAGAGGCTTAATGTCTAACACACCAAAAGCAATGGCAACAAAAATGACAAATGGGATCTAATTAAACTAAAGAGCTTCTGCACAGCAAAAGAAACTATCAGTAGATTGAACAGGCAACCTACAGAATGGGAGAAAATTTTTGAAATCTACCCATCTGGCAAAGGGCTAATATCCAGAATCTACAAAGAATTTAAACAAATTTAGAAGAAAAAATAAATACAACTCCATCAAAAAGTGGACAAAGGATATGAACAGACACTTTTCAAGAGGAGACATTTATGCAGCCAACAAACATATGAAAAAAAGCTCATCGTCACTGGTCATTAGAGAAATGCAAATCAAAACCACAAGGAGATACCAGCTCATGCTGGTTAGAAATGGTGATCATTAAAAAGTCAGGAAACAACAGATGCTGGAGAGGCTGTGGAGAAATAGGAATACTTTTCCACTGTTGGTGGGAGTGTGAATTAGTTCAACTATTGTGGGAGACAATTCCTCAAGGATCTAGAACAAGAGGTCTGTGGCAATTCCTCAAAGATCTAGAACTAGAAATACCATTTGAACCAGCAATCCCATTACTATCTACCCAAAGGATTATAAATGATTCTACTATAAAGACACATGCACACGTATGTTTATTGTGTCACTGTTCACAATAGCAAAGACTTGGAACCAACCTAAATGTCCATCAGTGATAGACTGGATAAAGAAAATGTGGCACATACACACCATGAAATACTATGCAGCCATAAAAGGGATGAGTTCATGTCCTTTGCAGGGACATGGATGAAGCTGGAAACCACCATTCTCAGCAAAGTAACACAAGAACAGAAAACCGAACACTGCATGTTCTTACCCATTAGTGGGAGTTGAACAATAAGAACACATTGACACAGGGAGGGGAACATCACACACTGGGGCCTGATGAGAGGTGAGGGGCTAGGAAGGGGATAGCATTAGGAGAAATACCTAATGTAGGTGACGAGGGTTGATGGGTGCAGCAAACCACCATGGCACGTGTATACCTATGTAACAAAGCTGCACGTTCTACACATGTACCCAGGAACTTACAGTATAATTTTAAAAGACTAAATACACACAAAACAAACCTAAAACTAGAGCCACACAATTCAGTAATATTGCTATTAGGTATTTGTTTAAAGAGAAATAAGTCAGTGTATAAAAGGGATACCTGCATTCACAAATGTATTGCAGCACTATTCATGATAGCAAAATATGGAATCAACCTAAAAGTCCATTAATGGAAGAATGGATAAAGAAAATATAGTATATATACACACTGGAAAATTATTTAATCATTAAAAAGAATAAATTCATCTTGTTTTGCAACTGGAGCATGCATGAATGAAACTGGAGACCATTGTGTTAAGTGAAAAAAGTCAGGCTCAAAAAGACAAGTATCACATCGTCTTAATTGTATGTGGGAATTTAAAAAGTTGATCTCGTGGAGATAGTAGAAGGATGGACACCAGAGAATGGAAAGTGTATTTGGAACGGGAGGATAAAAAGAGGTTGATTAATGGGTACAAATATACAGTTAGAAGAAGAAATAAGTGTTCATGTTTGTAGAATAGCATGATAATAATTAACATCATTGGTTTGTATATTTCAGAAAAGCTAATAGGACTTGAAATGCTCCCAATACATACAAATGATACTCAAAGTAATTGATACCCTAGACAGTCTGACTTGATCATTACATATACTATGCATATAACAAAGTATCACATGTACCCCATAAATATGTATAAATATTATGTATCAGTAAAAAATAGTGTGGTGCCAAAAAAGCACTTGAAAAATAAATGTTCAAAGTCATTCACATTAAAATATTTTATAGTATTTTCTATTGTGGATTTGAGGCGTTAGTCAAACTAGACTATATACTGACCACTATGGAATAAATATTGCTACAATATTTTGATACTGTTTGGTATTTTTATCAATAATTTTTTTTAAATTACTGAACCTATGGTAGAGTGACAGCAAATTGGAAGATAAATCTGTAATTTAAAGTGACAATAATGGTATCCATTATGTCCTAGATTCTGAGATGTTTGTTAGAAATCATTAAATGATAAACATATATATATTCCATGTGCCCGTATTTGGAAAGGTCTATAACTTTGTTCAATATATAAATGACCCAACCATTTAACATGTCACAAATTTTGTGACTTTGTTTAATTTATTCTTTTGTAAATGTTTTTAGTCATATTCATCATTCTGAATAGAATGAGATGAAGAGTTTATTAGAGTACTCAGTGTTTCCATAGGCAATGGAAACCTCTTCAAGTTAGCTAGCAGTAATGTGAAATCATTTTTGGAGGTTATTCAATATATGCACAGATAATTTATATTATGTCCTAATGTAGCCTTTAAAAAAATTCAATATATTGCCACATTTTATCTACTTCAAATCAAAAAGTCAAAAAGTATTTAATTGTTAAAGATATTTGAGTATGATTTGCAGTAATCAAGATACTGCAACAAAATCATTTATTCAACTAATACATCTCGAGTAATGTTTCTTGGTAATTGAATAGCACTTTAACATTCACAATTTTACACTTTTTTAAAAGGCTGATTTATTAACCATAATCTATGTAATTATCATTAAATAAATATTGGGGGAGGATGGGTATTTGACAGATTTTCAGCAATATTGTTCTGTGGCTAATAAGTTATAAAACTGTGATTTCATCTTCCTGTTCATTTTTTGGTAATTGTCCCACATTTTCATTTTGGAAATTTATAATTAAAAAATTGGTGTTTGAACAACTAATTCCTAAATAAAAATATAAAAGCATGATCAAAATTTTTATCTGTGTCTTCAGAAATATAAAAGGCAAACCATGCAAAGAAAGACAGGCTGTATGTTTGGCATTAGTACTTCTTGAAAACTTTAAACAGATTTCTTTGTTTTATGTGTTCAAACCAAATAATAAACGACATAATAATTACATTTAACTTGCAATTTATATTCAGAAGATATTCAACAATAAATGGATTTCAGCGGTGGTCTGTGATTCAAAAGGCCAAGCAAAAAGCAAAGTAGAAATACATGTTTAAGACAAAGGAATATGAGATGTTATTATGTCGTTTTAATTACATATGTTAATATATTGTTATATTTTAAAGTCATTACATCTTATACATTACACTGATGTAATTAATGATATTTGGAACTATTTATAACAATTATGGTGGTCATTTTTTCAGTTGATTTTATGTATAAACAAATCTGTCTCTAAATAGAAACAGGACAATCTGTTTTCAAGGATTAAGATATTCCCACTGGCTCACTCCTGTTTCAGGTTTTGATTATACTCCAAGTAAAAATCATATTATATGTATCTGTGGTGGTCAAAGTTGTGTGTGAAGGTCCTTTTTTCCTAAATCGAAAATGATATCTTGGTATTAATTAATAAGATACAATGATCCTTTTAATTTTCCACATAACAGCAAATATTACAAGAAGTGAAAGTGCTACTTTAGTGGAAAACTGAAAATAATAATCCAGAGTGGAGTAAGATACCATTTAGTTGTAAATATTGTAGCAACAGAACAAAATGTGAGATCATGGCAATATTTTTTTATTTCCAGTTGGGAAATTCAACAATTAGAACATTAAACCTCAAGTAAACATTTTTGGCAAAATGGTTTTTAAGTTGTGTTGAATGATTGGAATAATCATAATTCATGTCTGTGAATCTAGCAATCAACACTTACAATCAATAAATAGAAATAATTTCTTTATTCTGAATATGTTGCTATCAATTTCTTATATACTTTTGGAAAACATTGCTTTTTAATAATATAATAAAATCTTTATTGCTCAAACTGTGGAAGATTATATTTGTCTTTTAAATATATGTTACTTAAATGACTATGTAAATTAGTGACTCTTTTAGTAGATATTTACTGATTATTAGCATTATCACTTAACAGCATGAATATGTTATCAAAGCAAGCTTTGCAAATTAACAAACCTAAAGAAAGTAAAACCTTAATAAATTGTTTTGATATCTTTAATTATGTAGCCATTGATTTTATTTGCATTACATAAATTCAAACCTTAGAAATCAGGGGTTAGACTAAGATTTAAAAGGTCAGCATTGTGAGGGCAACTGTGATTATGGTAGATAATAATATGCCTGAATTATTTGATTTTAATTTAGACATAGGGTCTGGCATTGTGGAAAATGTATTATTGAAACATTCAGTATAAAGTTACTGAAACAATATAAAGTTCAATGAAAACTCAGTGAATGTTCTTTTTTAATTAATTTTGTATGCCTTTGCTTTTGAAAGTCTAGATGGTTAAAAAGCTAGATTATATTTCTGGTTTTGGAACACTATGCTCAAAGCAGCAGCAAATAATAACAATGATAAAAATATCCAGAAAAAAATGAGAGAACAAAATTAATGAGAATTAATAATGGGAAACAATGAGGAAAAAGGAAAGTCTGAAACTGTATGTGCTAATACAAATGAAAGAACATTGTAAAAACCCAATTCTTTACTGATTTTTACTTTATAAAGAAACACATGTTGGCCAGGTGTGATGACTCACTCTTGTAACCCCAGAAGATCACAAGTGGCCAAGGTGGGAGGATTGCTTGAGCCCAGGAGGCGAGGACCAGTCTGGGCAAAGTGGCACGGCCCCATCTCTACTAAGAATAAAAATTTAGCCAGGTATGGTGGTGTTCACTGTGGTGAGAGTTTGAGGCAGGAGGATCACTTGGGCCCAGGGGAGGACAGAAGTTGTAGTGAGCTGACATCATGCCACTGTACTCCAGACTGGATGATAGAAACAGACTTCATCTTTAAATAAATAAAATAAATAAATAAGAAAATTAATTATGGAAAATGTACTAAATAACGTAAAAATTTGAAAATAAACAAATGATTGTGTTTGCCAGAGTAACAATGATGACTAACACAATTGTTTATTTCATTTAAGTTTTAATGTATATTTTTATAGAGATAAAAATCATAGAAGCCATGTAAATCTTGGTATTTATATTTTTCACCATTTTCCATTTTATTAACTTTTATATAATCATAACTCTTACTATTACACTATTAAGTGGATGTACTGTGATACAGTTATATTTCTATTTTTTCTTTTATTTTATGCTTTGGATATTCTTCCCTAACATGTTGTTGTTTTATTATGTCTATATTAATACGTTGACATTTTATCTGTATTTCTAGTTTTATTATGTGCTACATTGTGAAATTCCAGATCATATTAAGACATTATATTGCTCTAATTAGTGTCATGACATTTTTATTATGTAACAAACCTCTGTCAACCGTATTTTGGTCTATTTTTCTACTAGTTTCTTCCCAGAGAAAAATCTAGCATATTTTGTTAAACTGCATGGCTACACTCCTATAAAACGGGGATTCAATTTTATTTAAATATCTACTGATATTTAACAAAAGCTGACGTATTTTCCATATTTAGTTTTCAAGAGTCAGAAGGCATGCATAAAAGATGAATAATATACACAACAAGTAAAAAATAATAACAACAGTTATAATTACAACCAAAATGTCTGGACCACTTAATGACAGATATAAAAACTAAATTCCAGGAGGTGTAGTGGCTCACACAATTTATAACGCTGGCTGAGGTGGGCAGATTGCTTTAGCCCAGTAATTGGAGACCAGCCTGGGCAATGTGGCAAGACCCTGTATTTACAAACAAATTAGCCGGGCGTAGTGGTACATACAGATTGTCCCAACTACTCAGCAGGCTGAGGCAGGAGGATTGTTTGATCCCAGGAGTTCAAGACCAGCCTGGACAATGTGGCAAAACCCCATGTCTACAAAAATTTAGCTGAGAGTGGGCACTTACCTGTGATCCCAGCTACTTGGGAGGCTAAGGTATGAAGATCACTTGAATATGGGAGGTGAAGACTGCAGTGAGCTGTAATCATGCCACTGTACTCCAGCTTGGGTGACAGAGTGAAACCCTATCTGGAAAAAAGAAAAAAATTAAATTCCACTATGACAGATGAGGCTGCGCTGAGGAAATTCTACACAAAAATTAGAAACTTCTTGAGAACCAATATTTTATAACTTTCTATTTTACTGGTTTTCATTTTTACAAATAGATAATTTTAGGACCAACTAGAAATCTAGATGGCCTTTTCTCTCTCAAGGCTCTAGTTTTAAATTGCAGCAAGATTTACTATTAATTTTATTACAAGGGTCACCAGTATCATGATTATTTTTAATACATTTATGACACTGTTCAACACTATAAAGAGGAGAAAAATTGAAAACTAAGAAGATAAAGATTGGACAAGAATAAATAAAAATATAATTATAGCTTATATCATCTATTCCCCCTCCAAAGGAGAATCAAACTCTTAGAATAAGAATCTTTTGCATGTTTGCCAACCTTAAAAGTCAGATTCAACAAATAATAATATGAAACTTACTAAATTAAGATACCATTCACAAGAGCCTATCATATAAATTGTGATATAAAGTGCATATTTTCTTATGCATTGAAAAATTGTCCTACTGCTTTGGAAATTTGGATTGGCTTCCAGTGTTTTACCTTTGCACTTCAAATGTCTTGAAGTACTTCAGAGTAAGTTTATTGTGAAAATTTTGGCTGACATCACTCCTTCTGGAACAAATTCATCCTATTTGTCAAACTACTTTTCTCATTTATGCCAATAAATCCACCTTCAAATTCCTCTGGTTGTATATCCAGTGTCTCTCCAACAGCAACAGTGTCAACATTCCCAGGGTCAGCTATTTCTTCTCTAATTCCATTTACATTTGGTTCACTTCCAGCATTATCATGTTTATTTTCTTCTTTTTATTTTTTTGCTGCATTTTCTGTGGGTCAATTTCTCATTTGTTTATCCATTTTTAAATAAAGTCTCATGAATATAGCATTAGGACACAAGGAGACAACACAATTAAATGCTTGGCTGTCTGTGTTTGAACTGAGAAAGAGAAGCACAGTGACCCTTCACCAATAGACATTGAGAGAAGAGCCATGGTTAGTCTCTGAGCATGAGGTACACCTCTTAGTCAAATGTGATTAACATGAGAGGAGAGCTAGCAGTGAAGCTTGTGCTTTGTGAAATTACTCAGTTAATGGACCTTGGTAACTAAATTTTGATTTGTGTTGTGGAGAGATTGGTAATATTTTAATGAAGAGAGGAGAGAGAGCTCAGGGACAGCCTCAAGTAAAGACAAATCAGTAGAGGCTGGAGCATTTCTTCAGTAAATGAAATTAGAAAATGGGTTTCCTCCTTGGAGAAACATAGAACTGGATATTTCTTGTAACAGAAAAAAGAGGAAATTTTAAAAGTCTATGTTTTTAAAATATTTAAAGCAGGCTATAAAATTAACAAAAAAAAAGTATATAATACCTTTGTGAATGTAGGTAAGAGAAATAATTATTTTGTTTTAAATATTCACTTTTTCTTATCCATTTTATTTCATTAATTTTTTTAAAAGCATTTTTGATAAAATTGTATATACTCAGTGTGCAACATGTTTTGAATATGTATACATTGTGAAAATGCTAAATCAAGGTGATTAACATATGTACTACTTCACATACTTACCATTTTTTGCTATGAGAACACATAATTCAGTCTCAGCAATTTTCAAGTATACCTACCATACCATATAATTATTATTAACTATAGTCACCAAAATGTAAAATAGATCTCTTCAACTTACTCCTCCTTTTAAACTAAAATTTTATATCCTTTGACCAATATCTCTCCAGTCTTCCAATCCCCAGCCTCTGCTAACCACCATTCTACTTTCTAGTTTTATGAGTATAACTCTTTTAGATGCCACATATAAGTAAGATCAGGTGGTATTTGTCTTTCTTTGCCTGATTATTTCACTTAACACAATGTCCTGAAGGCTTATTCACATTACAATTTTTATTTTTGAGGAGGTAGAATGTCAACATGGCTCTAAAATCCAGTTTATACAAACAGGTATTCTCAGAAAATGTCCCTCTGCACATCCTTCCTACTCCATGCCATCATTCCTCTCCTCACATTTTTGTTCTGCATAAATATTAAAGGAATTTTAAAGCATATCATAAACTGAGACAGAACATGCAGAATATATGTGATTGAAATACATTAAAAACTTTTAGAAGTAAATAAGACCAAGTCAATGAATTACTAGAAGAATTGGCATTTATCTGAAGAATAAAAATAAAATATTCAATAACCATATAAAAAGGAGCTGATTATCCTAAATAATTATTTATATAAATCACATACTGTATCATATCTCTGCCACATTTTTAAAAAGTGAATGACAATATTTTTGGTGAGTATGTGGAACAATTGGGACACACACACTTTTTTGTTGTGTAAATGTATGAATCACCTTGGAAGTCATCTTCCACCTCCTATTATCTGCTAAAGCTGAAAATGTGCATACAGCATTAAGCAGAAATTCCATTCTCATGAAGAATGATAAACATAAAATTCAGAAGTATGTTTATCCCTGAAGCAGGAGAGAAAGAATGAAATGGGTGATCCATTAAAGTTAAGAGAAAGGATTTGTTTCATAAACCGAGGAGTAGCTGCGCTGGTGTTCATCATATCATCAATTGTAGAAGGTAGAATGATTCCCCAAAGATGTCTACGACCTAATCCCTGGAAATTGTGAATAAGTTACAGTACATGATGAAAAGGCCTTACAAAAGTCATTGAGGTTAAGGATTTCAAAACAGGTAGATTATCCTGCATTATCTGGTTGAGCCAAATCTAATAACATGAACCCTTGAAAACAAAGATTTTTGTTTTCTTTTTCTATTCTTTTTTTTTTTCTCAAGGTAGAATCAAATAGATGTGGCAGGAGGAGAGATTAGGGAGTTTCCAAGCACGAGTGGAATGCTACCTATCATTGCTGGAGGTGGGGGTAGGATGGATGTAGAAAACATGGGAAATGGCTGACAGCCTGCAAGGGAATGGAGATTTCAACCCTACATGTGCGAGGAACTACATATGGCCAGCAACCTGAGTGAGTTTGGCAGCAAATTCATCCACAGAATCTTCAGAAAAAGAGTACAACTTTGCTAATATCACCATTTTGACATTGTGAGACTTTAAGCAGAAGACCCAACTGGCTTATACTATACTTGCACTTCTGACCTATAGAACTATGAGATAATAAATGAATGTTGTTATAAGCCATTAAATGTATGATAATTTGTTAAGGCGGCAATGAAAAAAAATGCACTAGTATGTGTACCTTACACTTACATGTACACAATTACTGTAATTTATTGATTTGTATAATAAAAATTTACCCCAAATTAATAAAAACTAAACTTGTAAAACCTTAATTTTTATATATTACTGAGCTCAAAAGTTAGAATACCAATTTTATATTAAGACATTAAAAAACAAGGGCATTAAATATTAATATTAAAAATGACAAAATTTTACTCAATGAAAATCCAATCCTCATGGCTTCCAGAATTAAATATGGTTTGCTACATAGTGGAGAATTCTATATTTCAAATTCACAAAGTTGATAAACAAGTTTCAGGTTCTTGCCATTTGTGCTGTCTATCTATGCTTTTCTGTTACAGAAGACAAAGTGAGTGCATACAGGTAACTAGTTTTATTTCTCAGTCATCTCAAATTTACTTTGACCCTTACTTTCCACATTTACTGGCAAAAAAACGTTTTCTGTTTTGTATGTTTTCAATGAACGTGTAATAAAATAGTTTAAGGCACGAGTCAGCAAACTGTGACCAAAGAGCCAAATATGGAGTGCCACCTGTTCTTGTAAATAAAGCTGTATTGGAACACAACATCCACTTGTTTACTCATTGTATATGGATGCTTGCATGCTACAATGACCCTATGTGACAGAAACCATAGGGTCTACGAGTCTTAAGTGATTTATTATTTGGCTGTTTACATGACAGATTTTAAACCTTGATTTAAGAGAACATGTAAAAGAAATGTTTCTAATATCTTCATGGTATAAAAATTTATCAAAGACAATTAGCGATAATTAATTTTAAAACAAACATCTATGATCTTACAATATTTGAAAAATGAATAAATATATCTTCAAAATTGTTTATAAAAATAAGTATTTCAATTAAAAGAGATTCCCTGTCAAAAAAAGAACATGAAATAAAAAGATGGAAATTCGTGTCTGAAGGTATACAAGTATTCAGCATTATATTCTATAAAGCTCAGCATGCCCTGCAATTTTCTGTTTATTTCCCCTTTATAAGGGAAATAAGCATTCCCTTTTGCTTTTTCTGTTTTTGTTTTTTTTTTAGAAACAAATTTCTGGTCCTTGATTTTTATCATTACAAGATGTTTCAATCATATATAATGATGGCTTCTTTTCTTCCATAAAATAAGGTCAAAAAGTGAAACAATTAAAATTTAATAAATATGTATCTTTTTTCTTTATGGTATAAAAGAAAAAATAATTTTGCAGCTCGCTGTTTTGTTCATAGAATTGCTAGAATGAGAAATTATGAACTGATTTCTCTGCAGTGGATAAAACTGAAGGTTGAAATTGGACTATATTCTACGAGAAGTATAATTAGATAAAGTTAATGTTCCAAGCAGGATCTATATGTTCTGTTTCTAATTTCCAATCTTCACAGAGCTTCTAAATCTTTTCTGACTCTTGGCATAGATTTAATCATCACTTTCACTGAAAGTGATTTAAAATGATTTCATTCTGTGACTTATTTATATAATAATTGAGCAAGACTCCAAGACTATTCATGGTCTAAAACAAATAGAGAAGAAAATATAAATAAGCAACAGTCAGCATATAGTATGCATAATTAAATTTTATTTGCACATTTTTTCGTAAGTCACCAGCATTTGGAGAAATAGATTTTAATAAAATAGTTATGTATTGTTATGACCTCCTGAGTTTTTATCTCTTTACTTTGCTAAAAATGTATGACTATATGGAGCAATTGGATTTTCTCTTCTAAGAAGGAAGACTGAGCTGTAATACCGTCTGAAATATTCACTTCTGAAATACATCCTAAATTCTCCATTGGGCAGTCCTATGAGGGGGGAACAGGGATGTATAACCAGGAATCTTTTTTTGCTGGTATGATCAAAGTAGTGGCTTGTAGAGTCTGTGATGGATGCAGAAAGTGGTTTGGTGAAAGAGGAAGATTAGAATGTTTTGTTCTGGAAAACTTGAAGGTTAAATTTAATTACTTCCTTTGTTCTTAATGTAATGAGTTAGTGTTCTCTTCTTTTTTTTTTTTTCTTTAAACATTAATAAATTTTATTTTCTTAGAGCAGTTTTAGGTTCACAGCAAAATGGAGTGGAAAGTACAGGGTTATCTCATATTCCCTGTCCCTTCACCCCTACACACACACACACACACACACACACACACACACACACACACTCTTCCTCACTATCAGCATCCTATATCAGAATGATACATTTGTTACAATCAATGAGCCTATATTAACATATCATTATCCCTCAAAGTCCACAATTTACATTATGCTGCTCTCCTGGTATTGTACATTTTATGGGTTTTGACAAAGTATAATGAGATGTATCCACCATTGTAGTATCATACAAAATAGTTTCATTGGCCCAGAAATCCTCTGTGCTCTTCTTTTTTTTTTTTTTTTTTTTATACATTTTTTTTAAATTATACTTTAAGTTCTAGGGTACATGTGCATAACGTGCAGGTTTGTTACATATGTATACATGTGCCATGTTGGTGTGCTGCACCCATCAACTCGTCAGCACCCATCAATTCATCATTTATATCAGGTATAACTCCCCAGTGCAATCCCTCCCCCCTCCCCCCTCCCCATGATAGGCCCCAGTGTGTGATGTTCCCCTTCCCGAGTCCAAGTGAGCTCATTGTTCAGTTCCCACCTATGAGTGAGAACATGCGGTGTTTGGTTTTCTCTTCTTGTGATAGTTTGCTAAGAATGATGGTTTCCAGCTGCATCCATGTCCCTACAAAGGACGCAAACTCATCCTTTTTTATGGCTGCATAGTATTCCATGGTGTATATGTGCCACATTTTCTTAATCCAGTCTGTCACTGATGGACATTTGGGTTGATTCCAAGTCTTTGCTATTGTGAATAGTGCCGCAATAAACATACGTGTGCATGTGTCTTTGTAGTAGAATAATTTATAATCCTTTGGGTATATACCCAATAGTGGGATGGCTGGGTCATATGGTACATCTAGTTCTAGATCCTTGAGGAATTGCCATACTGTTTTCCATAATGGTTGAACTAGTTTACAATCCCACCAACAGTGTAAAAGTGTTCCTATTTCTCCACATCCTCTCCAACACCTGTTGTTTCCTGATTTTTTAATGATTGCCATTCTAACTGGCGTGAGATGGTATCTCATTGTGTTCTCTTCTTACGTGGAGTTCAGATACGAATGGTTCTATGTTCAGAAGCAAAGTGTACTTGGAAAAGCTAATTTAAAAAGGAGTAAGTTAAGGATTAGAAAGGAGCAGTAAACATTCTATTATTTATTCAACGTACACTAAACCCACTAAACCCTTATTAAGATGTGGAGAAATATCATTTCTCAGAATGGGTGATCTGGAACACTACATAGTGTACAATTTATAACCTATGATTTGAGCCACCTGAGGCACACAAGTCTGCATGGACTCATAGCAGTTTAGCAATTTATATTCATTGCTGGACGAATGTTATAATTTTTTGGAAAAGAATTCTTAAATTGACAATTTTGTGTACATACCTGGGATAATTGAATCAAATACAACAATGCAACCTATCTGAATATAAATGTCAATCTGTAAAATGAAGGAGATATTTGGTATTTCAAGAAACTGAGGATGAAGTGACAGTGTTTCAATTGCCGGCCTCTTGAATGCTCCTAAAACCTACCTAAATAGTCCATTTCTTTGGAATTTATACATTGGGCATCTACCTTAATGCTACTAGAACAGTTTATCTATATGTAAATGTGATTAAATCACAATTCCTCTTAATATCCAAGCAATGCCTACCTCTTCATGACTATGATTTTAATTGTTGTGAAATAAAACATTAAAACATTTATGAGCTGGCCCTGTCTTCCCTTTTATGTTATTCTTATAAAACACTAAACTCCTTTATTTTCTAAGTAGACAACAAATGTTCCACTTACACTGTGTGTTTACTCATTTTGTCACATATGTGGGAAGGTAAGGGTAGGGGGTTTCTATCCCTAGTCATTAATTATCTAATTATTCTAATTCTTTAAGAGACCTTAGATTTCACACTCTTGGTAAATGTCCCCTAATATAACAAACCAACATCAATCCCCCTCCACCAAAGACATAAATGGTTAGATGTTGTGTTCATCTTCTGGAATACTAATCCAAGCTCTATAATAGCACTTATTACATATAAATTACATTATATTTTAATATTTCTGTATTTTCATGGTTATAGTAAAATATTTGAGGGCAAGAAGAACAATTTATTCATATTTATAAACTTAGGTAATAGTGACTAGCCTAATAAATCCACATAGAACAAAACAGAAAACACATAGTATTCTGAGTAGCCAATAGTAGTAAACATATGTGAGTTAAATATCAGTATTTTACTTTATTTTATTTTTTAAAACACTGACATTTATTATCTCACAGTTCTAGGGTCAAAAGTCCGAAATTAGTATCAAGGCTGAAATCAATGTAGCAGGATGGCCACACATTGTCCAGAGGTGTTAGAAAAGAGTCTATTTCCCATCTCTTCCATTCTTTCATAGGCTGTCAGCATTCTTTGGTTTGCAGCCACATCACTTCAATAGCTGCCTCCATGGTTATCACCTATATTTCTGGATGGGTAAAATTTCTCTCTACCTATCTGTTACAACGACATTTATAATTGCATGCATGACTCACTCAGATAATGCAGGATAATTTTCCAATGTCAAGATCTTCAACTTAATATCTGCAAAAACAATTTTCTTAAACTTTTATTTTAGATTCAGGGAGTACATGTACAGATTTATTACCTGGGTATATTGCCTGATGCTGAGATTTGGGTTACAAATGATCCCATCAACTAGGTACTGAGCATAGTACCCAAGTGTTAATTTTTGAAATCTTGCCCTCTTCTCTCCCTCTCCCTTCTGGTAGTCCCCAGTTTATACTGTTGCCATTTGTTGCCATCTATATGTCCATGAGTACTCAATGTTTAGCTTTCCTAAGCCAGAAAATGCACTATTTGGTTTTCTGTTCTAAATTAATTGGCTTAGGATAATGACCTAAGCATCCATGTGGCTGCTAAGGACATAATTTCATTCTTTTTTATTGCAGCATAGTATTGCATGGCATATAGGTACCACATTTTTTTATTATCCAATACACTATTCATGGCACCTAGGTTGATTCCATGTCTTTGCTGTTGTGAACTGCACTGCAATGAACATACAAATACATGTGTCTTTTTCTAAGGAAAAAAATGGTTTTTTGGATATATACCCAGTGATAAGATTGCTGTGTCAAATTGCATTTCTGTTTTAAGTTATTTTAGAAATCTCTAAACTGCTTTCCACAGTGGCTAAATTAATTTACATTCTCACCAAAAGTGTATAAGCATTCACTTTTCTTCACAGCCTTACCAGCATCTGTTGTTTTTTGATTTTTTAAGTAATAGCTATTTTGACTGGTGTGCAATAATATCCCATTGAGGTTTTGATTTGCATTTCTCTGATGATTTTTGATGCTGAGCATTTTTTCATGTTTTCTGGCCACTTGTCTGTCTTCTTTTATGTCTTTGGCCCACTTTTTAAAGAAGTTATTTTTCTTTCTTGAATTATTTAATTTCCTTAGTTTTTCAGATATTAGACATTTTTTAGATATTTAGTTTGCAAATATTTCCTCCCATTCTCTAGATTTTCTATCTACTCTATTGATAGCTTTTTTTCTTCTGTGCAGACGCTCTTTAATTTAATTAGGTCCTACTTGTCAATTTTTATTTGTGTTGCAATTGCTTTTGAGGCCTTAGTCATAAATTCTTTCTCAAGTATGATGTCCAGGATGAGCCGAAGGTTTTCATCTGTGATTCTTGTAATTTGAAGTTTTTCATTTAAATCTGTAATCCATCCTGAGTTAATTTTTGCATATGGTGAAAGATAGGGGTACAGTTACATTCTTCTGCATATAGCTAGCCAGCTATCTCAGCACAATTTATTAAATAGGAAGTCCTTTCTCCATTGCTTATTTTTGTCAACTCTGTCAAAGATCAGATGGTAATCGGTGTGCAGCTTTATTTCTGGGTTCTCTATTCTGTTTCATTGATCTCTGTGTTTGTGATAGCAGCAGTGGCCTATCTGGAATGGCCTCTGTGAAAATGCCTGCTGCAGCGGGGGAGGCACGACTGGGGTTGCATGTTTCACAAGCCAATGGGAGCCAGAAACAAGCAGAAGCCTCATTCCCTTCCAAGTTGACAGGGTAGGGAGCCCTGCCCTTCAAGGCATAGCTGAAGCCACCCATCTGTGGCTGCAGACCGAGGCATTCCTACACTCTCCAGAGCCTGGGAAGTCCCCCTGCCTCCACAGGCTCAGAAATGCCTGCTCCTCCTGCCTGGCCTCTCCCTGCTCCCAGTTCCCACTCTGATTTCAGAGCAAAGTTGAAGCAGGGCCTGGGTGGTGGTGTGACCTGGTCAGGTCTGTGCACACTCAGGGCAGTGCTGACACACTGGGCCCCTGCTACCTTGGCCCTCATTCTGGACTTTGGGCACCAAAGAGCATGTGGGTTGAGGGAAGCTCAGCATGGGCCTGCAGGTGTCCCTCAGCATGAACTGCCTGGGCTCTGGGTGGTGTAGATAGCAGGTTGATAGTGGCAGAAGGCAGATAGGTTTCTGAGCAGAAAGGGGTTGGTCCCTGGTGATGCTCCACCATCAAACCAGGAAGGGCCCAAAGCATGGGGGCTGGGCTGCCAGTTCCATGGACAGGAGTGAGAAATTATGGTGCTTTTTCCCGGCCTGCCCATGGCTGCCCATGGACCAATCAGCACAAACTTTCTCCTCTTGAAGCCCATAAAGACCCCAAATTCAACCAGACTCATGCAGATGATGGGATGACTTGCCTGCAGATAGGAGCTGCTTACTCGGGGTCTCCTCTCCACCTTTGGCTACACAGACACTGGGACAACCTGCTTACAGATAGGAGCTAACCACTCTGGGTCTCCTCTCCACCAAGAGCTGCACTTGTCAGGACAACCTGCTTGTGGAAAAGAGCTAACCATTTTGGGTCTCCTGTGAGCTGTACTCAATAAAGCACCTCTCTACCTTGCTCACCCTCCAGTTGTCTGCATACCTCATTCTTCCTTGATGTTGGACAAGAATTTGGAATCCACCAAATGGCAGGACTGAAAGAGCTGTAACCCGAACAGGGTTGAAACACACCCCCTCACTCACCATGTTGTAAGCGATGAGAAAGGGACAAGAGCTATGGCTCTTTGAGAATCCCAGACCTAGGAGCTCGCCAATCCAGGGTGGTGACATCCTTTTTGGGGTTCTGCATTTCCTGGCATCTCCAAGCTTCTAGGTGCCACCCTTTTCCCTGGTGCTCACAGTGGAAGCTGCTTGCAGTATGCCTGGTCCAGCCACAACCGCACAGGGAGCTGACACCCATGCCGGCAGCTGGAGCTACCCACCCCGCCATAGCCAGCTTGCCTGGCTGTGAGAAGTGGTCAGGCCTCCCACACACTTGCTCACACACCCCTTGCTGCTCTACAAGTGGTTTGCCTTTGGCAGGCATGGGATCCGGCTGGTAGCATGAGCCAAGTGCAGCCTCTGCCAGGCCAAATGGGCTGAACAAGACCAGCAGGCCCGACCTAAAAATGGGCAAAGGTACCACCAGCCACAGAGGTTTTTGGCTAGGAAAGCAACACCCAAGGGTCCTGTGACCTTTTTATTTGTAGCACTACCATGCTCTCTTGATTACTGTAACCTTATAATATAATTTGAGGTCAGGACATGTGATGCTTCTGGCTTTGTTCTTTGCTTAAGATTGTTTTGGCTATGGGGTTTTTCTTTCGTTCTATATGAATTTTAAAATAGACTTTTCTAATTCTGAGAAGAATGACATTAGTAATTTGATAGGAATAGTTTTGAATCTGTAGATTGCTTTGGGCAGTGGGGCTATTTTGACAATAGTGATTCTTCCAATCTGTGAGCATAGAATTTTTTTTTTTTTCATTTGTGTCATCTGCAATTTTTTAACAGCAGTGTTTTGTAAAGATTTTTTTTTTTACCTTGTTTGATAGGTGTACTATACCTAGATATTTTATTTTTGTGTGTGGTTATCCTAAATAGAATTGTGTCTTGATTTGGTTCTCAGCTTGAACTTTATAAATGTGTAGAAATGTTACTAATTTTATTTCCTGAAACTCTACTGAAGTCACTTACAAGTTCCAGGAGCCTTTTGGCAGTCTAGGGAGTTTTACTGGTATACAGTCATGTTGCCTATGAAGAGAAATAGTTTGACTTCTTTTCCTATATGGGTGCCTTTTATTTATTTCTCTTGCCTGATTGCTCTGGCTAGTACTTACAATACTATGTTGAATGGGAGTGGTAAGAGTGAGCATCCTTTACTTTTTCCAGTTCTCAGAATGCTTCCCATTTTTGCCCATTTAGTAAAATATTGGCTGTTGGTTTGTCATAGATGGTGTATTAGTCGATTCTCACACTGCTATAGAGAACTACCTGAGACTGAGTAATTTGTGAAGAAAAGAGGTTTAATTGACTCACAATTCTGCATGGCTGTGGAGGCCTGGGGAAACTTACACTTATGGCAGCAGTCAAAGGAGAAGCAAGGCACGTCTTACATGGTGGAGAGAGAGAGAGAAGTGGGAAGTGCCACACATTTATCAAACAACTCTATCACAAGTGAATAGTGAGAATTCTATCACAAGAACAGCAAAAGTTTACCACCATGACTAAATCACCTCTCACCAGGTCACTCCCCCAACATTTGGAGATTACAATATGAGATGAGATTTGGGTGGAAACACAGAGCTGGACCCTATCATATTTTATCCCTTACCTCTCTGAAATCTCATGTCTCTTTCACATTTCAAAATCCATCATGTCTTCCCAACAGTCCCTTAATGTCATAACTCATTCTAGCATTAACTCAAAAGTCCAAGTCGAAAGTCTCATCTGAGACAAGGCAAGTCCCTTCCAACTATGTGCCTGTAAAGTCAAAAATGATTTAGTTACTTCCAAGATACAATGAAGGGACAGGCATTGAGTAAATGCTCCCATTAGAAATGAGACAATTTGGCCAAAACCAAGAGGCTACAGAAACCATGCAAGTCTGAAACTAAGCAGAAACAGCTATTAAATCTTAAAGTTCCAAAATCTCCTTTGACTCCATGTCTCACATCCAAGACACACTGATGCAAGGTGTGGGTTCCCAAGCCCTTGAGCAGCTCTGCTTCTGAGGCTCTGTAGGGTACAGCCCCTATGGCTGCTTTCTTAGGCTTTTAATTTTGAGTGCCTGCAGCTTTTCCAGGCACATGGTGCAAGCAGTTGGTAGATCTACCGTTATGAGTTCTGGAGGATGATGGCCCTCTTCTGACAGCTCCACTAGGCAGTGCCCCAGTGGGGACTCTGTGTGGAGGCTCCAACCCCACATTTTCCCTCTGCAGCACCTTAGTAGAAGTTGTCCATGAGGGTTCTGCCCCAGCAGCAAACTTGTGTCTGAACATCTAGGTGTTTCCATACATCCTCTGAAATCTAGATCAAAGCTGTCTTGCCTCAACTCTTGACATCTGTGCATCTCCAGACCCAGAATCACGTGGAAGTAGCCAAGGCTTGGAGTTGGCACCTTCTGAAGCAATGTTCTGTTGGCACCTTCTGTTCCTTGACCCCTTTTAGCCATGGCTGGAGCTGGAACAGCTGGGACACAGGACTCCAAGTTCTGAGGCTTCACAGAGCAGCAGGACCCTAGGCTCAGTCCACAAAACAATTTTTACCTCCTAAGCCTCTGGGCCTGTGATGGGAGGGGCTGCAGTGAAGCTCTCCAAAATGCCCTAAAGGTATTTTTTTTATTGTATTGGCTACTAACAGTTGGCTCTTTGTTACTTACCCAAGTTTCTGTAGCTGGCTTGAATCTCTCTCCAAAAAATGGGTTTTTCTTTTGTACCTCATGGTCAGACTGCAGATTTTCCAAATGTTTATGCTCTGCTTCCCTTTTAAACCCAAGTTACAATTTCAGACCATCTTTTTCTTCACGAGTATGAATGTACACTTTTAGAAAAAGCCAGATACCTTCTTTAATGCTTTGCTGCTTAGAAATTTCTTCTGCCAGATACCCTAAATCATCTCTCTCAAGTTCAAAGTTCCACAGATTTCTAGGACAGGGGCAAAATGTTGCCATTTTGTTTGCTAAAGCACAGCAAGAGTGACCTTTGCTCCAGTTACCAATAAGTTCCTCATCTCCATCTGAGACCACCTCAGCCTGGACTTCATTGTCCATATCACTATCTGCATTTTGGTCATGACCATTCAACAAGTCTACAGGAAGTTCCAAACTTGCACTCAGCTTCTTGTATTTTTCTGAGCCCTCCAAGCTGTTCCAAGTTCTGCCTGTTACCCAGTTTCAAAGTCACTTTCACATTTTCAGGTACCTTTATAGCAGAGCCCCACTACCAGTACCTTTTTCTATGTGTGTGTATTAGTCTGTCTTCACGCTGCTATGAAGAACTACCTGAGAGTGGGAAATTTATGAAGAAAAGAGGTTTAATTCACTCTCAGTTCTGCATGGCTGGGGAGACCTCAGGAAACTTAAAATCATTGCAGAAGGCAAAGAGGAAACAAGGCAGGTCTTATATGAAGCAGGAGAGAGACAGAGAGAAGGGGGAAACACTACAAACTTACAAAACAACCAGATCCCCTGAGAATTCTATCACGACAACATCAAGAGGGATGTCTGGCCCCTTGAATCAATTACTTCCCAACAGGCCACTCCTCTAACACATGGGGATTACAGCTTGAGATAAGATTTTGGTGGGGACTCAGAGGCAAACCATATCAGTTTGCTCTTATTATTTTGAGGTAGTTTCCTTATGTTCCTTTGATGGGTTTCTTGAGATCATTTATCATGAAGTTATGTTGAATTTTATTGAAAGCCTTTTCTGTTTCTATTGAGATGATCCTATGGTTTTTGTATGTCATTCTGTTTATGTGGTAAATTGCATTTATTGATTTGCCCATATTGAATCATCCTTGCATCCCAGCTATGAAGCTAACTTGATCATGGTGAATTAACATTTTGATATATTGCTGGATTCAGATTGCTAGTATTAGTTGAGGATTTTTGCATCTGTGTTTATTTGGAATATTGCCCTGTAGTTTTCTTTTTTTTTTTTTTTCTCATTGTGTCTTTCCCAGGTTTGGTATCTGAGTGATGCCAACTTCATCAAATGAGTTACGGAGTAGTATCCCCTGGAATTTTTTCAATAGTTTCAGTAGAATTTTTATCACCTTTTTTTTTTTTTCGATGTCTGGTGGAATTCACCTATGAATCTATCTGGTCCAGGGTTTATGTGATTGGTAGATTTTTTGATTAGTGATTCAATTTTGGAAATCAGTGTTAATCTGTTCTGAACTTTACATTTTTCCTGATTCAGTCTTGGGAGCTTGTGTGCGTCCAGGAATTTATCTGTTTTTCTTTAAGTTTTCTAGTCTGTGTGAATAAAGGTATTCATATTCATAATAGTCTCTGAGGATCTTTTGCATTTCTGTGGAGTTGGTTGTAATCCAGCTAGTTGTCTATCAACCTTGTTTGCGATTTCATAGAGCCAACATTTGTTAATTCTTTGTATACATACATTTTTTAATCTGACTTTTATTCTGTTCTCTGATTTTAGTTCCTTCCTTTTGGTAGCTTTATGGTTAGTTTGTTCTTGATTTCCTAGTTCCTGTGGGTGTGATGTTAGATTGTTATTTTGAGATCTTTCTAACTTTTTGAGGTAGGCATTTTGAGCTATAAACTGTCCTCTTAACATTAACTTAGCTGCATCGCAGAGATTTTTGTATGTTGTGTCACCATTTCATGTATTTAAAAGATTTTTTTTTATGTCTGCCCTAATTTTGTTGTTTACTCAAAAGTCATTCAGGACACAGTTGTTTAATTACAATGTAATTGTATGCTTTTGAAATATCTTATTTGTGTTGATTTCTATTTTTATTACACTGTGGTCTGAGAGTATGGTTGATATGATTTCTGTTTTTTTGAATTTATTAAGACTTGCTTTATTGCCATATGGTAAATTTTGGAGTGTTGTCCATGTGCAGATGAGAAGAATGTGTATTCTATATTTGATAAATGGAGTATACTGTAGATGTCTGTTAGGTCCAATTGGTGAAGTTTTAAGTCCAGAATTTCTTCATTAGTTTTTTGCCTTGATTATCTGTCTCATGTTGTCATTGGATGTTAATGTTCTTCCCTAATATTGTGTGGCTAAGTCTTTTTGTATGTCAAAAAGTACTTGTTTTATGAATCTGCATTCTCCAATGTTGGTAGCGTACATATTTGAAATAGTTGAGTCTTACTGTTGAACACTTTATCATTATGTGATGCCCTCTGTGTCCCTTTTTACTGCTATTGGTTTAAAGTCTGTTTTATCTGATATAAAACTTGTTCTTTCTTTTTCTCTTTGTGTGTTAGGTCTTTCTCAAACTCTTTACTTTGAGCTCATGGGTGTTGTCATGTGTGAGATGAGTCTCTTATAGATAGCAGACTGATAGGTCTTGTGTTTTTTAATTCAATTAAATACAATTTAATCTGTGCCTTTTAAGTGAGGTGTTTAGACAATTTACTTTCAAGGTTAATATTGATATGTGAGGTTTTTATCCTATTGTTAAGTTGATATCTGGATGCTTTGTCCTTTCTATTGCATGGTTGCTTTACAGGTTCTGTGAGCTATGAACTTTGGTGTGTTTTTGTGGTAGCAGATATCATTGTTTCATTTCCTTGCTTAGAAATCCCATTCTTTCATTTTCTTGTTTAGAAATCTTGTAAGACTGATCTAGTGATAACAAATTTCCTTACTACTTTCTTGTCTGGAAAATATTGTATTTATCTTTCACTCATGAAGCTTAGTTTGGTGGGATATAAAATTCTTGGTTGGAATACTAGCAAACCTAATTCAGCTGCACATCAAAAAGTTAATTCACCATGTTCAAACAGGCTTCATAAGTGGGATGGAAAGATGGTTTAACATATGTAAATTAATAAATGTGATTCACCACATAAGCAGAATTACCTGTGAAAACCATATAATTACCTCAATAGATACAAAAAAGCTTTCAAGACAATTCAACATAACTTCATGATAAAAAATCTCAAGAAACTAGGCATCAAAGGAACACACCTTAAAATAATAAAAGCCATCTATGACAAACAAATAGCTAATATTATACTACATGGGCAAAAATGGGAGGCATTCTCCTTGAGAACTGGCACAAGACAAGGATGCTGAGTCTTACTTCTCCTGTATAACATAGTATTGGAAGTCATAGCCAGAGTAACAAAAGGCTGATAATAGGCTCCCACTATCTCCTGTTTTATGAAATTTCTGCTGAGAATCACATTGTTAGCCTTATGGGGGTCCCTTTGTATGTGATTGTACCCTCTTCTCTAGCTGTTCTTATATTTTCTTTAGCATTGACCATGGAGAGTCTGGTGATTATATGCATTAGTGATGTTTATTTTGTATAGTGTCTTACAGGTTGACATGGTTTGGCTCTGTGTCCTTACCCAAATCTTATGTGGAATTGTAATCTGCAGTGTTGGAGGAAGGGACTAGTGGGAAGTGAGTGACTCTCCCTTGCTGTTCTCATGATAGCGAGTGAGTTCCCAAAACAGCTGGTTGTTTAAAAGTGTGTAGCACTTCCCCTTTAACTTTCTCTTACTCCTGCTCCTGCCATGTAAGATGTGATTTATTTCCCTTCATCTTCTGCCATAATTGTCAGTTTTCTGGTGCCTCCCAGCCATGCTTTCTGTACAACCTGCAGAACTGTAAGTCCATTAAACTTCTTTTCTTTATAAATTACCCAGTCTCAGGTAGTTTTTTTATAACAATGTGAAAACAGACTAATACACAGGTGATTCTCTGGATTTCTTATATCTGGATGTCTCCCTCCCTAGCACAGTCAGGGAAACTTTCTTGAAATATTTTATTTTCTCCAATGTTCCCCAGGTTTTTTAACTTTTTCTCTTTCTCCCTCAGAAATTTCAATAATTTGCATGTTGATGAGCTTTATATAATTCCATATTTCTTGAAGACTTTGTTCATTATTATTATTATTACTTTTTTATCTGACTGGATTAGCTCAAAAGATCAGTCTTCAAGCTCTGAAATTCCTTATTTTGCTTGGTCCAAACTTTTGATAAAGCTTTCACTTGTATTTTGAAATTCCTTGAGTGAACTTTTCCATTCCAGATTCTCTGACTGATTCCTTTTTAAGATATTTATCTCTTCATTCATATTGTGAATTGCTTGAGAAGTTTCTTTGTGTTGATTTTCAACCCTGTCTTTGTTCTTTTTGAGCTTCCCCACAATTCATAGTTTGAATTTTTTATCAGTCATTTCTGAGTACGTTATTTCTTTATCTGTCATTTCTGTCATATCTGAGTTTTAATTTTGGTTAGGGACCATTGCTAGAGAGCTAGTGCAATCCATTGGTGATGTCACTACATTCAGATTTTTCATGGTGCCAATTATTTTCTCCTGTTTCTTCTCCTCCATAGATGTTGGCATCTGTAGTTTTTAAAATTGTTTTTATACAAGTAGGATTTTTATTTTTTTTCTCCATTATATTATTTTTTTCTCTTTCCCTTAGCCTGCTTCTTATGGAGTGCAACTGTAGAGAAATCTTATTAGAGTCTTTTTGCTTTTCTACTATAGCCCTATGCACTTCTTTCTGCAGGTTTTATACTTGGCTATAGCCTGTGATCTACAAGCAAGTAGATTGCACTCATAGGTAACAACCATCTGCAACCAACATGGCTAGCTATATATTTGATCCTTGTTTACTGGCAGAAGCTCTCTGTTGCCTCAGGCAATGAGATAATTAATGACGTGTACAGTGGTCTGTGCTTGCTGCTCAGCACTGGAGGTATGAGTCCATGATTGGTAGCCATGTACTAAGCAGGCCATCCTATACATCTCCTGATGACTGGCACAAGCATCAGTGTCAATAAAGAATCTAGTGGGTGGCCCCCAGGTGCCCAGAGGTATGCCTGTGTTTGGAGCTGGGAAACGTTATTGGCCTAATTTTCTCTACATGCGAATCAGAGGCAGCCTAAGCTCCTATACCAGGAGAGTGAGCATTACAGATATCTGGAGATCTGCCTGGTTTGGAGCAGAGAAGAGCCTTCTGCAACAAGATTTCTGCTCAGGAGATGTTGGACAACTGAAGCTGCTGAACCAGGCAAGCAGATTCTCTGAAAGCCTGAAGATCTGCCTGGGCATAGAGTGGAGAGGCCCTTGCTGCACTACAATCGATGCCCAGAAAGTGTGTGGTGACTCATGCTGCTGAACCAGGCAAATGGGTTCTCTGAATGTCTGGAAATCTGCTTGGGCATGAAGTGCAGAGGGCCCCACTGTACCACAGTCTATGTCCAGGAGGGGTGAGGAATCTCAGGCTGCTGGTTGAGGCAAGTGGGTGCTCCCAATGCCTGAATTTCTGCCTGTAGGTGGAGCAGAGAGGACTCCACTTCACCACAATCACAGGGGAGCAGGCTGGGGCACCCAGTAATGACACACACAAACCAGTTCCAGGTACCAAAACTGACTTTGGCTGCAAGTCTCACCACCCACAATAAATTGCAGCTGTAGCAGTTTTTCTCCCAACCCAGGTTTGCAATGGGTAAAAACACAACTTGAGCACCTACTACTGAGGTGCTTTCCACAATTCTAGCTGCGAAGGATCCTACCCTGATCCAGAACAGGCACTCCAATCTCTGTCCCAAGACTGAAATGCCTGTGTGGCCATGCTGCCGGCCCACTAAAGAATGGTTGACTTTGTATGCACCTGGATTAAAAATAATGTTCTGCTCTCAGTCCTAGGTCTTGGAAAATATCTGTAACTTTTTCTAGTATCTTTTCCTCATAATATCTTCAAGGCTCTTCCCAAGTCAGCTCTAGGGTTTAGGAAAAACGAAGTACTCTCCTGCAAGTTAGGTTACTTGGATCTTCAGTGGAAAAGTGAGTCACAGAAGGAGGCTTTCTACGTCTCTCACATACTAGGAGTTCGCTAAGTTTTATCAGCTGGATGCTACTTGACTGTGATCTCTCCTAGGGATCTGGAGTGTCCTTCACAATTCTGGTGGATTCTTGTTTTTCTTCTTAAGGCTAATAGAGTTGATCTTTATGCACTATTTTGCAATTTCCCCATGTCTACTTTTTTCAGCCATGGTAAAAACCTATACTCTACCATCTTGAAGGAAAAATCTATCAGCATTTTATGGATAACAGAAAAGGGGTGCAAAATAACATTAATTTAAAAATTACCTTTATGTATTCAAACTTACATAATTTATATAATTTGTTTTATTTCTATGAAAAATGAATGAGGGGACACAAATAACATTGCTGTGTAGAATTTACCATCATTATCATTCTTTACTAATGTTATTATCTTGTGGGATTTTATTGACCTAGGCTTTCTTTGATTCTCAAAATACGAGTTAACTCAATGTCAAGTTTGAGAAAAATGTAGAAGTTGTGTTTAAGTGTCCTCTATATCTTAAATTTCTAGAATGTTGGAGATATATTTATTGACTTAAGCCTTTCAACATTTTTGTAAATGTTGCTTTCTATGTAAATACTCTATGGCCTTGGAAAAACATGTTTTCATTAGAAACTGCCTTTAACATGGAGAAAAAATATTTGCTTCAACTTAGTGTTTAATGAGGTTTAATAATGAACGTAAATAAATTTAACTTATGTTTTATTGCGTTCATCATACACCTAATATTTTTAAGTCATATTGTTATAACTCTAACACCAATTGTTTACTTATCGTTTATTTATTTTAGTAGGAACTATTGGATAGTGGTAAGGTAGATGATGCAACATTTGTTTTTTATGGGTTTTATTTTTGAATTTGTGTGGCAGCAAAATATATTTGAGCTTCATTTTATATCATTCTGAAAAAGATTTTGTCAGCTCTTTGTGCTGGGGAAGTTAAATGGTATTCTTACCTAGTTGAATTACACTCATTTGTGTCCTGTGATTCTTTTGAAGTGAATTGTATAACATAACGAATGTGGAAAATCAATAGCTTTTATACATAATTGTATAAGGCATATAAATTTAAAATATCACTGTACAATGATAAAATTCATAATATTTAGTTTTATACTCTATATGATATATTTGGTAATGGAATCCAAATATAGAAATTAAAGTTAAAACTTAATAAACAAATTACATTTTTATTGTCATTTTCCCACTGTTATAATTATCTACTCATTCATTCTACACATAGATATTGTGAAACTTTTTTGTGACGCACTCTTATAGACAATGAGAACATGTTATACGTAAGACAGCAAAGAAAGTCTCTTTATACAAGAAGCTACTTTTTCCAAAGTGGTTTGAAAGATACTTGAAAATGATTAGATAGACAAAGATACTTGAAAATGATTAGATAGATAGATAGATAGATGATTAGATGCATAGTGATAAAAAGCAGATGAATTTGCTAATTTTGGTAAAGCAAGGCTATTTATGTTTCTAAACACATTTTAGATAATAGTAGAAATGTTCTTAGATGTTATTTCCTTGACACAACAACATATTTCCAACAGGGTTTATAATGCATATCCTTACTATAGTGTAATTTGATGAATTGGCTAAGGTCATTTATGTGTGCAATTTTGACTAGAATATTGGTGCACTTAAACAATCATGAAGATAATATTTTTTGTTTTTTCTTTTCTTTTTTTTATTTTTTTGAGATAGTGTTTCGCTCTTGTCACCCAGGCTGGAGTGCAGTGGTGTGATCTCGGCTCACTGCAACCTCTGTCTCCCGGGTTCAAGTGATTCTCCTGCCTCAGCCTCCTGAGTAGCTGGGATCACAGGCGTACGCCACCACGTGCAGCTAATTTTTGGTATTGTTAGTAGAGAAAGGGTTTCATCATGTTGGCCAGGCTGGTCTCGAACTCCTGACCTCAGATGATCCATCTGCCTCGGCCTCCCAAATTCCTGGGATTTACAGGCTTGAGCCACTGCGCCCAGCCGAAGATAATTGTTTCACAAGACAATCATACACTCCCTGAGAAACAAACAAATGACAACAACAACAAAACAAGAATCTATACCAGAAGAATTCTCAAGCTTTTGTGAGGGTGTCAGTGGAATTTACCCACAAAACTGCAGTGAATCATTTTATAATAATTTATGGCACTGTATTTTTGTGTTTCTAATGTAAGGTTTTAAGGTTTTAACCACAGAGGGAGTAAAGATTAAGCCAGTGAATTGGAAAATCAGAAAGCTCATAGTGTATTCCATAATATTTCCTAGACAAATGTTTTATGAGCAGCTTGTTCCAGTACAATCCAAAGTAAGCTGATAGTGTACTTGTGAATTAAACATTCAATAGCTCAAGAAAGTTGTAATCTAATGTAATTTTAGGTAGAATAGTGAATAATAAAATAAGGTAAATTTGAAATTACATGTATTAAATATAGAGAATTTATGTTTTTAAAATATAAAAATCTTGTAGCCTAAGATATTTTGTTAATCAAACAAATACTAGATAAATTCTATTTGATATGAAATGCAAATTCTAGAGGGAAAAAATGATGCAAGTGAATAATTTATTGAGAAAGAAAGTACAAATTATCCCAAGCCTGTTTTTAGTACAAGAACTTAGTTATAATTATTAACATATACCAAACTTTAGTCCCATAATACACTATTCTAAAATTAGATAACATTTATATTTTATGTTTTCTGATATTATATGCAATTTTTATATAAATTTAGCACAAATAAATTTAACTCAGAATTTCAATTAATTTCAAGACCCTAAAAGTGTGTTCTTAGGATCACCTTTTGAGTCTTTTTTCAAACTCCACATATCATCCATTCCTAACACAGAGGTCTCCACCACCAACAAACATGCTGAGTCATAGGTGTTAAGAAGCAGGGAAAGATTACCATATTATTTGATAATTATAGTTATTTTAAATTCCATGTCTAATAATTATAACATCTGTATCATATCTGAGTTTAGTTCTTATTATTGACATTTACCCCTGGAGTGTATTTTTCCTTCCCTTTTCTTACATCTCATTTGCTGTTTTTAAAAGACAGATGCCTTTGTTGGAAGGTAGTCCCTGAGGTAAATATGGTTTATGTTTGCTGATGGTCATGATTTTCCTTCTGATAGGCCTTGAATGTTGGATTTGTGTTTTGGAATTTAGTATAGTGTTTTTTTTATGGTTATCATAAGTATACCAGAAGCTTTCAGTCTCTGTTTAGTGTGTGCGTGATTTACTGGAAGTTAATTTTTTAATGTCTGTTTCCTTTGCCTTTGGGTCTTTCCTTTGCACTGTGGCATGGAGAGAATCTGTCTCTTGTAACTCTCTAAGTTGTATTCCACTGTTACTTTTACTCAATGCCTGTGAACCTGTTGTGGAGGAAGTAGCCAGAGAATGTGTTCTGTTTTCATGAAGCATCAGTCTTAGGTAGGCATTGTATTCCAGAGTCTCATATGTGTGACTTTTCAAAATTTTTTGCCCTCATCCACACAGAGAGCTAAACATAGTATGTCTATTCAATCCATTTTCTCGCTGCTGATAAAGACATACTGGATAGGGTAATTTATAAAGAAAAGCAGGTTTAATGGACTAACAGTTCTACGTGGCTAGGGAGGCCTCATAATCATGACAGAAAGTGAGAGGCACGTCTTACATGGTGGCAGACAAGATAGAATGAGATCCAAGTAAAAGGAGAAAACCATTATAAAACCATCAGATCTCATGAGACTTACTACCAAGAGAACAGTATGGAGGAAAGTGCGCCAATTATTCAATTATGTGTCACTCCCACAACATGTGGGAATTATGGGAGCTACAATTCAAGATGAGATTAAGGGTGCAGACAAAAGCTTGCAATAGGGTACAAACCCCTATGCTGATCACTAGCACGCTCATGCTAACTTCGTGCCCAGCCTTTAGCAGTTGATTAAATATTTTAATCTGAACTTTCCTTTATGTTGCAACCCATGGCCTCTGCCTTGTAGAAGTAAATGTTAAAGCATTTTTTTCTTTATTCAGGTGTCTTTTTTGCCTGGGTTTTGGGTCAGTTGTTTGCCTTGAGACCTCAGTTCTAAGACGGGGTCCAGAAAAATTATTAATTTGTAGTCTGTCCGACTTTTGCCTTATAAGTTTGGGAGTGATGTCATTTCAAACCCTCTTCACTGAAGTAAAACTACCTTGAGTTGAATTATTATTAACTTAAAGATTATTAGCTTTATTTCTGGTAAAAATGCCATTATATATTATGCATTTTATTTACTTTATATATTTAGAATAACATATTTATACATCTAACTCATATGTAAAGTATATGCATGTATATATACTCATAGGTTTATGAATTCACTCTGATTCACATATAATTATAAAGAGAAAGAAATGAAAAACAATCATGGATAGAATCTTTTTGATGCTGATTTTAAAACAAAATGTGGCTTAATATTTGATACATTATGTTACATTTCTCCTTTCCTAACCAGTCTTTTTCTTAGGGTGGTATCCAGTAAAGTATTCCAATGACTATGTATTGCATCCTAATTGGAAGCTAAGTTTTCAGGAAGTGGATGCTGACAGAGACTCTCACTCTATTAAAGCTGCCTATTCTCTTTCATCCCCAGAAAAACATATTTTGTGTAACAAACTTCATCTCATTTTATATAATACTTTCTCCAGTGTATCTCTTCAATTCAGCTTTTCCATCTTTATAAACAGATCCAAATTTCAAAATTAAAATAACTTTTTTTCTTTCCATCCCTCCCTTGTCCTCCACCTCACAACATGCAGAGACTCTAGCATGCAATTTTCCAAAGTCCTATAGCCTAACTTAATTCATTTCTTTGTACTGGCATCCTACATTTTTACAATTTTTACAGAGATTACAACAAATTCTGGTTGTGTTTTACGTTATACATTTTCATGGTAGATATTACTATTTTAGAGAGATTGATAGTATGATCCCAAAGTACTTGACTTTATTTTTCTAATACTCTTACACTTGACTTCTTTGGGAGAAAAACACCTGCATACATAAAATATTAAAATAACTATATCTGATATAACCAACCAGACTGATAATTTCTCTTTCTCTCTACATATGTCCACTTGTTTTCTTGTTTAAAATGTATGCATTAAAATATAAAGCAGAATAATCAATTAATGTAGGTAATTATATTCTAATGTGAGAAATATTTTGAACTCAGAGGCATTTAACTCTAAGGGAAAAATGGAATAGGTTCTTGATTAGCAAATATTCAAAATTCATTGAAAGTGGTATGGAAATAATCAATATGAGAAATATATATCTTCCTGCCTGAAAAATGTAGTAACAATCATGCATGTGCTGCACCACACTTCTTATCAATACCTAGATGCAAGTGAATGATAGTTTTTGCTTCTCTAGTTTCCATTATTTGTACCTCTAATTCTTCTGTTGTACATATTTTATTATGTTTCACATTTTTCCAGTTTATCACAATATATCACTAGTTTTTTTGTTTGTTTGTTTTCAATTATTTCTTTACAGATTGTCTAAGGTAAGTTTCTTTGTCTTACTTCTTGCTAATAACTATTTAGAAATTAGTTTTGGATTCTCAAATCTGTCCTTAATTGCCATGTGTTCTAGCTAAAATATAGTTTAATGTATCAAATTTGTTTAAAATGCTACATGCAAGTTTCCACTGAAAAATTTAAAAAGAAAAAACTAGATAATTTGTCACTGGAAAAATGGGGTGGGAGGGATTTGAAGTGAAAGCTCTACTCATATACTGATACTGCTAGATGTCTCAGTTGTCATTTTTTGGGAGCATAGTGGGAAACTGTAAAATTACTTAAATAGACACACTTTATTTTAAATTCAATTTCCAAGAATTTATCTTGGGTAGAAAATCACAGACATACACACACAGTTTCCATGAAAATGTTCAGACATTTTAAATTTCACTGATTTGGGAATTTTAACACCTCAATGTACATCAACAGGGGATTTATAAATTAAACCATGGTTTATTCCTGAAATTCAATTTGTAGAGCTAACTAAAATAACATTCCCCCAAAAGTGAATTCCCTTTATAATATCTCCACCTACATATTTATCCTGTGGCGGCACTCACATTTCCTTCTACTCTTTTACTGATGCCATATATTGACTGAAAATGTGAATATTTTATTTATATATTCATACAATGTTCAATATAACCATCATACTTTGGTCACTCTCATTGGATGATAATTAACCAGATTGAAATAGGAAAAATTTTCACTCTTCATGTTGGTGCAAATCCAAAAGTTTTAAAACTTGGTAAATTTAAGGCATACATTTAAAGTGGAGAACTTCAAGTTGAAAGTGTAAATGAGCTAGCTATAATTTGCTAAAAATATATTAATATATATGTGTATGTGTACACATTTCATATATCATTAATACAAGGAAACATTAAAAATAAGAACACAATAAGAGTGGTAGATGGCAGAAGCATATTTAAATTTCCTTTGACTTGTCTATTTTTGATGAGTTTCCATCAGAGCTGAGAAACACCCTTTGTTTCACAAGCATACCACAGTCATGTACTACTACTCCACAAACATACCTGTCTCCTGTGCATATGTTTACTCTGGCTTTTGGCTAGATGACAAACTCTAGGACATAAAAGAAGTCCTGCTATCTGGACTGCTTTTATCTCCAGTAGAAGACTATATTCTAAAAGAGAGCTTAGACTACTGATAGCACATTCTGCTGATAATATTAAATTTTGGTTTTGAAGTATGAGCCATCAACAACCAATATTAGGTCAGGGTTCTTCTCAATAGGAGTCTGTAATACACCTGAGCAATATTTACAGAGAATTCCCTAACCAAGGTAAGACAATCATGAAGCTCCTTTCTTCTGGTAGGGGCAGAAGAGTGGCAGTATCCAGGGTGTTTGGTTTGGTATTGCCATACCAAATAGTGATGTAAGAAAGAGAGAGTAATAACATCTCATAAGAGGTAAATCAGCTGGCTGAAATGTGTTGTGTGTTCTCAGTCAGTAACAATGTTTCTACTTCATGAAGATCACGAGGTGAAATGGGGAGCCTAGAACTACTTCAGCAGAATCATAGAATTTTTCTTTGGCAGCTATTGACCTAACATAAGAGAAATAAGCCTTTGTAATCAGATCAAAGGTAAGGCTAATCATAAGTAAGGGGTATCTGATGGTTGCCCTGAAGTTAAGTTAAAATTCCAAGAGCTTGTCCAGATTGCTCATGCACACATAGATGAAATGGCAATTTGTGCTTATGGTTGTCTAGAGAAAGAGGCTGTTGAAACATCTTCCTTACAGTACAAACGTTTGAGCCTGTTCACGTTTGAGCTTACAGAATAGAGCATAATGTACAGAAGACTTAGTCAATTCATAAAGAGGTATAGCAATCTCAGAAAAAAAATGGCACTCATTCACAGCCACACTCAAATAGAGAAAATTTTTAGTTGTACTGTGAGGAGTATAGATAAATAGTTATTGGATAACTATTTTTCTATCAGGAGAGAATTTTTTTCTCTCTTCAGATAGGTCATTCCCTAAATAATTAACTGTTTCTATCAAAATTGTAATTTAACTTTTGAAACTTTATATAGTTTTTCTGCAAGGCTGAGAGCAAATAAATGAAATTATTTTTACAGGTTTCTTTGTTTTCTGAACAAAGTAGCAGATAATACATATTACATAAGTATTGAGTCACAAGGGAAATTTAGGTATATTAAGTCTTAGATCTGGGAAAAGTAGGAGGAAATTTTAATGATCCTTGGGGCAGACTGTTCAGGAATACTGTTGTCCTTCTCATGTAAAGGCAAAGAAACAAACTCAACTGGACTATGAGTACATTGAAAAAGGTAGAACATAGATCCATTAAAGTGAAGTGGCTTCAGGAGAAATTGATGACAGGATGGTATTTGGTTTAGGTACTATCAGAAAACGAGACATAGCAGTTCTGTTGCTGGTCTTGAGGTTTTAAGCACATTGGTATCATTGATATCTTTGTTAATTTGGTTTCCTTACTGGCAGGATGAGAGTTAAAAAGACTCACTTTTTACAAAGTGAAGGACACAAGATGATATTTGGGTATACAGTTTCAACTACAAAATTGAGACTTTCTTTTGATTTTGTTTTAAAGACTATCCAGATATTTTGGTATGATTTATATTTTATAGCTCCTGCGCTGATTATTTTGCCTATGTCAACAGAACTTTTAACCCATAGAAAGGTGCAGGGACAAGATCCTTGTCCAGGGTATATATTAAATGTAATGAGGAAAGGAAAAAATAACTAGAGTAGACCTAACTTACTCATGAATACAACAAGAGTCTCTTCAACCTCAAGAAAAAGCCCTTTTGGTATGCATTTAATATTGAATTCAATTTGTCTGTATTGCTAAATTTGAAGGAGTTAGGTATCACAGAGCAAGAAAAAAATGTTTTGCAGTCAAGGGCACCAGATTTATGGTTAAGTGTTAGGAGAAAAATCTGTCGGTTATTTGAAACATGTACCACCTGTATTGTGTGTGTATTCCACGAAGAGGTTGAACAAAGGTAGTGGAGTTTAATGTGGCCAGGGTAGTAACCATATGTACCAGAAATTCATGAGGATGACCATCTATATTTATAGTTAATTTACTTTGAGTGTTTGAGAGTATGACAGGATGTTAGATGATTTTTCCTTTTTCAGAGCACCTCCTTTTATCTAAATAGAGGGATTTTTAAAATCTTGGTTTTTCTTTTGTAAAATGAGACCATCTTTTTTCAGTGTCCAGTCTGTTTACAATATCTACCAGTGTCCTTGTCAGTAAGCATCCAATTGGGAGATGAGCCACCAAACAATTTCATGTGTAGGACTAAAACTTTATATTGGTTATGTCTCATATTTATTCCAAATCGATTTTAAAATGTGCTGCAAAATATTGTAGTTCAGGTAAAGGGATTATTTCCCCTTTTTTCTTTTTAATTAGGTCTCCGATTTCAAGTTTCACTTTATTGACAAAGTGAGATCAAAGGACTACTAATGTATTAGCACATTACTTAACTCACAAGTATTTTCATAAGGTATTCTCTATCCTGAAAATATCCTATTCTTTCATCTTTTGTTTGTTTGCATAATTAAACGATATATTAAATTTTTATTAGTCATTTTTCAGGTACAACTTTTAGGAGACTTTCATCTACTTATCTGGCCTTTTAATTGCCTTCAAGTTATCTGTGGAAAGAAAGATCCTCTAGATTCCTTTCCAGGAGTGTCAAATCAGCTCTTTCTATCAAACATTTAGCATCCAAGGTTCTGACTGACATTTGTACAAGTTGATACTGGTCAAATAATCCTGGGTGATATGAAACCAAAGTAACTCTAAATTCGCTTATGAATATTTGTTTGTCTTACTTGGGTTGAGGTAAATTTTTATTTTTAACTCTTATTTCAAGTTCAACATTTAATTATATAATTGCCTACATTTGTAGTTCATGAGAAGGATGGATATTTACAGACCACTGGCATATTGGGATTTTAGGAGAGTTGTTGGGAAAATGTAGGGTTTTCTGTTCAAGGATGGAGGAGTTGACAGGAGTGCTAAAAGAGGGAACTCAAAAGGAAAAGAGAAAAAATATGAGTATAAGAAAGGAACTGGAGCTTAAGAAGAGAGGAATTACTAGGGAAATAGATTTAGTTTGTCGTTGCTTAAGTTTGTTGAATTGCTCATGGCCTTTGGGCCAAATATGTTTTAGTAAAGCAATTTTTAAATTAGAATTATATTTGGAGGAATTTGAATATCAATCAAAATATGCTATCCATTAGATCTGAGAAATATTCCCTTTCTTTTCTAAGACACTTCTCAAGTGAACAATTTTATTTAAATCTGGCAGCCACAGTCTTGTACAGTGGCTATACAAGACTCAAATCAGCCTTGGTGCAGTTATGAGTTAGAAAGATAGGTACAAGTAGTAGAATTGTAATGAGAGTACATAGAAGAAACAGGAATTCTTTTCCTGAAAGAGGAGAGGATTCATACTTGAAAAACCCCCATTAGAGCTGTCAGTGACAATGAGGAATACAATTCTAGTATTCCTTTTGTCTTAGGCTCCCAGTCTGACAATTGGTCATCTCTGAACACAAACTGAATTATCTATGCCCCATGGCAGGTGGAAAACCAGAAGGAATGCTCACCCTGAATCAAAGCTGACTTCTCAGGACAATAAAAATGAGATGGAAGAACTTCATTTGGATATATTGATCACTCACAGTTTGTTCAATTGAATGTGGATTCAGTCATAATTACAAACTCACCATCCTTGAAGCTGATTTGAAAAGCATGCTTCTAGGATGTGAAGAAATAGGAACACTTTTATACTGTTGGTGGGACTGTAAACTAGTTCAACCATTGTAGAAGACAGTGTGGCGATTCCTCAAGGATCTAGAACTAGAAATATCATTTGACTCAGCCATCCCATTACTGGGTATATACCCAAAGGATTATAAATCATGCTGCTGTAAAGACACATGCACATGTATGTTTATTGCAGCACTATTCACAATAGCAAAGACTTGGAACCAACCCAAATGTCCATCAATGACAGACTGGATTAAGAAAATGTAGCACATATACACCATGGAATACTATGCAGCCATAAAAAAAGGATGAGTTCGTGTCCTTTGTAGGAACATAGATGCCGCTGGAAACCATCATTCTGAGCAAACTATCACAAGAACAGAAAACCAAATACCGCATGTTCTCACTCATAGGTGAGAATTGAACAATGAGAACACTTGGACACAGAAAGGTGAACATCACACACTGGGGCCTGTTGTGGGGTGGGGAGACGGGGGAGGGATAGCATTAGGAGATATGCCTAATGTAAATGACGAGTTAATGGGTGCAGCACACCAACGTGGCACATGTATGCATATGTACCAAACTGCACATTGTGCACATACACCCTAGAACATAAAGTATAATTAAAAAAGAAAAAAAGAAAAACATGCTTATAGGGCCTATGCTTATATTCTACTCTGGGTTTCTTCTTCTTACAAGAAGCAACACTTCTAGACAGCACAACATTAAATAGTAACACAAAAGTCAACGAAAATAGATGAAAATAAATAGTATGAATCCATCAAGGATGTCAAAAAATATATATCTTATAACAAAACCTAAGTACCAAACATTGAATAAATAACAATGAAATCTACCACAGAGTCAAGTTCAGATCCAGTCCTGACACTACATTATTGAAAACTCAACCTGTGAGCAGCAAGTCACAAGCATCTTTTCTGGGTTATACACCTGGTTGAAGATTTGGGCCCACAGCATCAGACAGTTCAGAGCACATCTCAATAGAACCTTCACAGTAACTGTGGAAATAAATGAAGGTCACCCAAATAAGAACAAGTAAAGGCTGTTTATTCAGAGTTTGCTATAGCAAGAGAGTTGGGAATCACCAATTATGTTTTGGAAAACATTCGAAGGAAGGCGGAGGAGTAAGAAAGTTTATGATGAGCAAAAGGGGAAAATTCTAGTGTGCCTTGGTTGGAACTGTTGGCATGGAAAGGCTGCAGGCAAGCTACCTAGAAGCAGGGCATCCTATGTAATTGGTTAGCAGCGCATATTTAGCATTTTGTATTTGAGACTAAGTTGGAAGTTGGGGCAAAAAAATAGGAAATCTTTTAGTTATTAATTAGGTTCTACTCGTTTTTGACTATTACAGGGATTATTATTTGGTTTTCTGAAATGGTTCCTAATGATAGTAGTTTGACTTCCTGACTGGGTACTAGATAGACGTAGATAATGACTTGGCTTACTGGATTAATTGCATGGTTGTGAGTCAGAATTTTATTTTTAAATGTGATCTGGACATTATCCATTTGCATATTCAGCTTCTCAATTACTCGTCACTGGGCAAAGGATTTTACATGTAGTAAATTATCCTGGTGTAAGTCCTATGATACAGATATTACTATTATCTTTATTCTACACACAGAGAAGCTGAAGCCTAGAAAAGTTAAAAAGCATCTCTAAGTTACTCAGAAATTATAATACAATTTAAACAGTCTATTGTGTTGCTCTTAATCTACATAGATGTGCTGGCTAATAGAACTTCCTAATAAGAAAATATTTATTATATGTGATGTCTAATATGACTAGTAACATTCACATGTGACTACTGAGCACTTGAAATGTGGCTAGTATGACTTAAGAACGTATATTTTAATTATACTTAGTTTTAATTTAAATATTAGTTCAAATAGTCACATGTGGCTTTTTGTTTCTGCATGAAAGAACAAAGCTCTATATAATTCTATGAAAACAAGTTTTCAGGGAAGTAAACTTTTTTTAAACCTAACTAATTTGAAAAGAAAAAAATATGAAACTGCATACAGGAGACTAGCATGAAGCATAATAGCTTTATATCATATATATGTGTATTATATATATTCTATGTGTGCATATATTACACATTCTATATTTACTAGTAAATGTGTTGAATATAAAATGAGTAACAACATTTATAGCTATAAGTATGGTATACTTAATAGGATATCTTGATATACTAGTAGTAGCAACAACAACAATAACAAGGAATTAAGCTGAGCCACTATAATGAAGATTAAGAATTCTTGCTGTTGATGGAGCAAAGAGATAACTGAATGAAATACATTGGATATTTGTACCTCAAATATCTTGTTGAAATGTAATCTGCAACATTGGAGGCAGGACCTGGTGGGAAGTGATTGGGTCATAAAGGAGGATCCCTCATGGCTTGCTGCTGTTTTCGTGATAGTGAGTTCTTACATGATCCGGTTGTTTAAAAGTCTGTGGTACCTCCCTCCAACTCTTTCTGTCACTTCTGCCATGTGAGAAGCCTGTTCTCCTTTCACCTTCTTCCATGATTGCAAGCTTCCTGAGGCTTCCCCAGAAGCTGAACTGATACCAGCATCATGCTTCCTGTACAAACTGCAGAATCCGGAGCCAATTAAACCTGTTTTCTTTATAAATTACCCAGCCTCAGGTATTTCTTAAGAGTGATTCAAGAATGGCCTAATACAGAAAATTGGTACCACGAAATGGGGCATTGCTATAAAAATACTTGAACATATGGATTTGGAATTGGGTAACAAGCAGAGGTTGGAAGAGTTTGGAGGGCTCAGAGGAAGACAGGAAGATGGAGGAAAGTTTGAAACTTCTTAAAAACTGGTTAAATGGTTGTGACCAAAATGATCATAGTGACATGGACACCAAATTCCAGGATGATGAGGTCTCAGATGGAAATGAGGAACTTATTGGGAAATGGAGCAAAGGTCAAATGTGTTTTGCTTTAGCAAAGAACTTGGCTATATTCTCTTCATGCCCCAGGGATCTATGGATGTTTTAACTTCAAAGTGATGATTTAGGGTATCTGGGGAAAGCAATTTCTAAGCATCAAAGCATTAAAGAAGTGGCCTGGCCTCTTCTAGCAACCAAACTCAGGTGCAGGAGCAAAGAAATGACTTAAAGTTGGAATTTATTTGTGAAAGGAAAGGAGAGTGTAAACATATGGAAAAGTTGCAGCCTGGTCATTTGGCAGAAAAAAAAAATAACTTTTTCAGGAGATAAATTAAGGCAGGGTATGGAGCAATCACTTGCTAGAAAGATTTGTATAACTAAGAAGGAGCCAGATGCAGATAGTCATGACAGTGGGAAAAGGTAGGCCTTCCCATCACAGGCCCTAAGGTCTAGTCTGTGCAGTCTAGGGACACTGCTCCTCACATCCCAGCTGCTCTGGCTCCAGCCTTAGGTCAAAGGGCCCCAGATATAGCTTGGGCCACTGCTTCAGAGGGTGCAAGCCATAAGCTTTGGTGGCTTTCATGTGGTGCTAAGCCTGTAGATGCAAATAATGTGACACTGAAGGAGACTTGGCAGCCTCTGCCTAGATTTCAGAGGACATACAAGAATGCCTTTGTACCAAGGCAGAAGCCTGTCACAGGGGTGGAGGCCTGCAAGAGAGTCTCTACTAAGGCAGTGCAGAGAAGAAACGAGGGGCTATAGGCCCCAAACAGAGTTCCCACTGGGGCACTGCCTAGTGGAGCTGTGGATACAGGGCCACCGTCCTCCTCACTCCAGAATGGTAGATCCACTAACATCTTGGCACCCTGCACCTGGAAAAGCCACAGGCACTCAATGCCAGCCCATGAAAGCAGCACCAGGGGCTGTACTCTGCAGAGTCACATGGATGAAGCTGCTCAAGTCCTTGGAAGCCCACCATTGAATCAGTGTACCCTGGATGTGAGACAGAGAGTCAAAGATTATTTTGGAGGGTTAAGATTTGATGACTGCCCTGCTGAGGTCTGAAGATTCATGGAGCTTGTACCCCCATTCTTTTGGTCAGTTTCTCCCTTTTGGAATGAAAATATTATCCCAATGCCTATGCCCCCCCCCCCCCCATCTTAGGAGTAAATAACTTGTTTTATTTTATAGGCTCGTAGGTAGAAGGAACTTATTTTCAGATGAGACTTTGGACTTGGACTTGGGACTTTTGAGTTAATGCTGAAATGAGTTAGGCTTTGAGAAACTAGTGAAAAGGGATCATTGTGCTTTGACATATGAGAAGTACATGAGATTTGTGGGGCCGGGGTGAAATGATGTGGTTTGGATATTTGTGCCCTCCAGTTTCATGTGGAAGTATAATCCCCATTGTTGGAGGTGAGGCCTCATGGGAGGTGATTGCGTCATGGGCATGGATTCGTCATGGCTTGGTGCTGTCCTCAAGATAGTGAGTGAGTTCTCACAAGTTGTGGCTGTTTAAAAGTGTGTGGCACCTTCTTGCCCCCATTCTTGCTGTCACTATGTGAAATGCCTGCTCCCCCTTTGTGTTCCACCATCATTGTAAGCTTCCTGAGGCCTCGCCAGAAGCTGAGCAAATGCCACTACGATGCTTTCTGTACAGCTTGCAGAATCTTAATTAACCCTCCTTTCTTTGTAACGTACCCAGTCTCAGGTATTTCTTTATAGCAATGCAAAAGCAGACTTCTACACTGAGTCACCAAAGATCTTTCTGTCCCAACTGTGCTGTAGTCTCTGCAGGAACAGCTGTCACTGAGTTTATACAGCATTTTATGATCTTACTACTATACCCCATTAGTTGAGATTACCTGACATTTTCAGTTTCTAAAAACCAAATGAGTCTAATACATTACACTTAATGCATATAATTTTTCATTGAATTAAACACTAATTTTCCTCTTTAATATAGTTTGCTTTGTATGACACACTGCACTTTAGATGTTGAGACTTAGACATTCTTTCTCCCTATATAGGCATTCAGTATATGAGAAATAATAATAGTATACATAAAACAAACATATAAATGTAATGCTGCAGAAATAAGGACCTGAAGTTGTTATACCTGATGTAGTTTCTACTAAGATAATATTACACACTTCCATTCAACCCTGACATATTCTTAGTGAAATATGTATTCTCCTGTTATTGACACATGCCAAACAGCAACTTCTCCTTTTTAAGTATTTTGCATAATGATAGATATTTTCCAGTTCAAATTACAGTCAAAAGTATATTGCTTAGAAGATACCATTTCTTATACCTCTATAATGGCAAATCATACTTTTGAAGCCACTCTGTAAGAGCAATCAACTTTGATCATTACCTCTAATGCTGCTCCTAGAATTATCTGTTTTCCTTTTTGAAAAGGAGCACTTTAAATTCTTCAAAAACCAGTTGTAAATTCTATTCCTCAGAATACGTAAGATTCTGGCACATGTTTAAAGACAGAAAATCTTAATGTTTTTTACTTTTTCCATCACTTTGACTCAACCAACAGTGAATGATTATTTTTACCATGCATTAAGATAACTGTAATTTCAATCCTCATGTTAGTTTCTAGGTTTTGATAAAATAGACAATTAAGTAAATGTTCTTCAATATAATATATTCATTATATTGAAGGACAATGATAGCTTTATGTACAGAATGCTTTAGAAATGCAAACATACTTTGGGAGGCCGAGACGGGCGGATCATGAGGTCATGAGATCGAGACCATCCTGGCTAACACGGTGAAACCCCGTCTCTACTAAAAAATACAAAAAAACTAGCCAGACGAGGTGGCGGGCGCCTGTAGTCCCAGCTACTCCGGAGGCTGAGGCAGGAGAATGGCGTAAACCCGGGAGGCGGAGCTTGCAGTGAGCTGAGATCCGGCCACTGCACTCCAGCCCGGGCTACAGAGCAAGACTCCGTCTCAAAAAAAAGAAAGAAGTGCAAACATAGAGCACTTAAATAGCTTTTAAAGTTCATTGAAAGCATCCTCAGGAAGTACTATCATACAATAAAGCTAATAATAAAAGAAATTATAATATTAACAGCAAATGAAATAAAACAACATTATTTTTATTCACCCTTTCATGTTCCTTCTCAGATATTGTGAGTACAGAAATCATGAGACATTATTCAAAGAATATAGTTTCATATTTTGTTCCATCATTGATAGTTATCTTTGAACGTTTTGAAGCATTGACATGCATTTGTTCCCTTAATATGGTTTTGATGATGAATAATCAATCCAGATTTACATTTTTGACAGCTTAAAAACAAAATATAGCCAAATAAATTAAATTGGAATCAAGACATGAAAAATTACTTGTGAATAATCTCATTTCAGCATTTTCAAATGTAGTTTTCTTGTCAATTCATAAATAATAAAAGTAAATTGATTGCTTACTGTCTGTTTTCCTAGGTGGAGACTCTGGATCATCACACTAAGATAAAATTACACTTTAAAAATATTAAATAACCCAATACAACAAGAATATATTAAGTACTAAATAGACTGACAGGTTTAGAACTCATTAATGAATTTCCATAACAAATATTTACTGAGCACCCTCTACATATGAGGCAGTGTACTAAGTGCTGTGGTCCTGACAGTTAAAATAAAAAACAAAGCAAAACAGAAAAAAAAAAAAATCTGTCCTCCTTCAGCTTACATGCTAACAGTGATCACCATTTGGTTTGAAAACTTTACATATTTATTTTAAAATTTAAATTTTTATTGGCCACTTTTGTTTTTCTAATTTCTATGGAAGATATTCAATTATAATACTATCTTCAGACTTCATTTAAAATTTTGCAGGCTATTGATAACTTTAACAAGGGCTAAGCTAGTATTCAGATATACAGGTCCAGAAATTGTGACTTATTCACTAACACTAAGAGACGATGTTCAACTTGTAGAGTTTGTCTGCATAGAAGGAACTAATTGAAGATAGGTTGTTTGAGAAATTTAAAGTAAGATATTGGCTATTATTTGTGGTTATTTTCATAGCACTTTTATGAGTAGTTACAAATAACTCCGCAGACATTTCTTTAAAGTTCAAAAATTTAAATATACTTAATAAGGATAAAAATATACCTAAATTTTTTTTTTATTTTTGATTTTTAAATCATTTTCTCAGAGACAGGGTCTCACTCTATCACTCAGGCGGTGATGCAATCATAACTCACTGCAGTCTCAACCTCCAGGGCTCAAGCATTCTGCTTGCCTCAGGCTCTTGCATAGATAGGACTACAGGTGCATACCACCACACATTGCTTTTTTTTTTTTTTTTTTTGTTTTTAATGACACAGGGTCTCACTATGTTGCCCAGACTTGTCTCAAAATGCTGGTCTCTAGCAATCCTTCCACCTCACCCTCCCAAAGTGCTAGGATTTAAGGTCTAAATAACTGTGCTGGACCATGAAACCTTCTTGATTTTTTATTTTTCCTTTATTTAGATATCACATAGACTACAGTATAGTGATCCCAGTAGGTTACAACACTATTGCGAAGATTATAACTCATGCAATTTGGGTCATCATTTGTGAGGCCTGAACTTTGAAGATATTATTTTGCCTTAGCAAAATGTAGGCTGATGTAAATGTAAGAAACACAAGGATTCTTCACACAGACATCTGTGAATAATTATTTTGGCTTCATTTTAATTGCTAATATATTTTATTTTAGGGTTACTTTGATATGGTTTGGATGTTTGTTGTCTCCCAATCTCATGTTGAAATGTCATTCCCAAAGTTGGAGGTGAGACCTTGTGGGAGGTGATTGGATCCTGAAGGCAGATCTCTCATGAATAGTTTAGCACCTTCCTCTTTGTAATAAGTGAGTTCTCACTCAGTTTATGCACAATCTGGTCGATTACAAGAGTCTGGGACCTCCTCCTTTCTCTCTTGTTCCTGGTTTTGCCATGTGATGTGCTTACTCCTGCTTTGCCTTCTGCCATGAGTAAAAGTCTCCCTGAGGCCTCACCAGAAGCAAAGCGGGTGCCAGTGCAATGTTTCTTGTAAAGCCCACTGAACTGTGAACCAAATAAACCTCCTTTCTTTTATCTAGTTTCAGGTATTCTTTTATAGCAACACAAAATAAACTCACACACACTTATTTGACTTCAGTTTTAGAGACAGGATTTTCTTCCTTTGTCTTTAGTTTTTAGTGACCAACTACAAATGATTATCTTGAATTTGTTAGACAGAAGTAAAAGTAATAAGGAAAATAAATTTTAAAATGTTGTGGTAGAGTAATATTTCTTCTCTTTCCAAATTCTAGTCTTAGATCATAGAGAAAAGAATATCAGTGAATAGTTTTAGATTCTTAAAGGTAGAGATAAAAAGGAGCTCTACTTTCCTGGCAACTTCAATTTGTTGCTCCCTAAACACTGGAATGGGAAATTCATTGGTCATTCTTACAATCAGGGTTTCTGGTATTTTTCCTCAAAAGCAAGATATAGGCTCCTCCACCACTAAACTCAGGACACTCTTAAGATGGGTGATGGGTGTGTTTTCTGTTTTCTTGGGACAAAGTGACTTTGCTTCATTATTTCCTATTTGGGGTGGGGAACCAGGGGCGAGTCAGCTCACATTTCTGCCCAGTTACTCTTCAAATCAAGGAATAGGGGATTGAAGCTACACATTTTGGTCTTAGGGGCAAGTTTCATTTCTTGACTTAGACTACTAACAGATTGCACAAATGCATTACTTATGTCTTCAATAGTTTGGTAATGGTCTTTGGTATTGATTTTTCTAATCAGATTAGGTCTAGTAGAAGTGAGGCTAGGTTTTGACTTGTGAATAGTCTTGAGTGTGGGGTCGTGCAGTGAATTGTGGCTGGGTAAAATCCTAGTATGTTAGAGAAGTTAAATGTTTGTGATGGGCCTTTAAGTTTAAAGCTATTAGTTATAAAATTAAGTTCTACTGCTAGTGAAAAGCCTAAGATGGTTATGCCAAGGGCGGTAAGTTTTAGGTGGAGTGTCATAGTTGTTTGGGGGGATGATATAGGAATAATATTGTTAGTGATGAAAAATCTGGTGAAGATACTACCGAGTGATAGGCGCTTGATTGAGTTAATTAGGAAGGAGTTGTTTTCATTAATAATAGAGTTGTGAAGCGAGGTTGTCCTATCAGTGCGAAGAAAATGATACAGTGCTACAGACAACTGTCAAGCAGATGGCAATAAGAGTGATTAAAAGGGCTCAGGCTGGGAGCCCTTTTATGATGTGTTTGCAGTTATGATGATGAGGTCTTTGGAGTGGAAACCTGTAAAGAAGGGTATTCCTGTAAGTGAGAGGCTGCTGATAAGAAGGAAGGAAGAAGTGAAGGGCAGAGCCTTGAATAATCCTTCTATTTTTTGTATGTCTTGTTCATCGTTGATGTTATGGATGATGGACCCAGAACATACGAATCGTATAGCTTTAAAAAAAAGTGTGAGTACAGATGTGAAGGCATGCCAGGTGAAGTTGATTAATACTACTTGTGACTATTATAAGGCCTAGTTGGTGTGATGGTATGGTCTTGTTAACATGAACCCATTATATAATTTTCCAAAAAATCATCAGATTTTTAGTGATACTGTGATTCTACACTGTGACTCTACACTGTGACCTTCACAAATGTTTCTTATCATATAACCTCCCTTCTTTAGTTTAACCAGGGAGGCTAAAGCACCTGGAGTTAGAGGAATTCCTTTTCTCTCATCTTTGGTACGAGGTTCTGGTACCGTCTTTACCCCGAAGAGTAGATATTTGTTATCAGGAAGCTTCTATATGAATTTCATATGGATTATACTTTCTCCTAGCCAGAGCCAGGTAAGTATCATTACCAGATCTTCAATGTGAGAACTTAGTGGAATTCTGGAAGTTTAACCCTTGAAAGTGTGAGGAGGCTTCCACTAAGACAGTTGACCAAGGAGATTTTTACTCTCACTTCAGCCCATATTTAACTTGCAACAATTCATCAAAATTACGGTTCAGTGACCCAACCAGTTTATGGGTACAATGGTTTCTGCTCCAATTGAGCGGATTCTAACTGGGGCTCTGGAGTCATGTGTCTCTCAGGATTTTGGTGTGGCTATTTTCTCTGCAAATAATTTCTTGGATAGGTTCAAGAAAAGTCATTGGTTTCACTTTGTCTAGATTTTTCTTGTTATTACAATGGGCATGACTCTTTTCAACCTCTTTAAATGGTGGCACTGAAAATGGAAGTTAGTAAAATATTACCTCTTTAATCACAGTTTGGGGCAGTGACTCTTTTCCTTAATTCTTTTGAAATGTTAGAATAGGCCGGGCGCGGTGGCTCAAGCCTGTAATCCCAGCACTTTGGGAGGCTGAGACGGGCAGATCACGAGGTCAGGAGATCGAGACCATCCTGGCTAACCCGGTGAAACCCCGTCTCTACTAAAAAATACAAAAAACTAGCGGGGCGAGGTGGCGGGCGCCTGTAGCCCCAGCTACTCGGGAGGCTGAGGCAGGAGAATGGCGTAAACCTGGGAGGCGGAGCTTGCAGTGAGCTGAGATCCGGCCACTGCACTCCAGCCTGGGCGACAGAGTGAGACTCCGTCTCAAAAAAAAAAGAAAGAAATGTTAGAATATTGTGGGAGAAGGCATAAATATTAGTTCTTTTTTCTTGCCTCCAACACCAGAATAATGGAGTGTGCATGAATAAGAGTTATTAAAATAGGCTGACTTTCGGAACAAAGTAGCAGATTATGAAAATCATGGAATTGTTTAATGATTAAAACTAATAAAGGCCTTATAAGTTAGATACTCAATATTCAGAATAAAAAATCTATTTTGGCTCAGCAGGCTACAAGCCCCCTAAAGAATGGGAATGTGCCTGGTTTTAGCAAAATGTTAGAACAGAAATAATGTGAAGGATGAATTGTGGTCAGGAGAAGCACCTTTGGAGAATTTTGACTGAAATTGCTTCTTACGTCCATATAAATTGTTATGGCAGATGATGATCAGACAATAGGACTAAGGTAAATTAAAATCTGAAGATTGTTATATAGACAGGCTAAGCAAGCTAAAGTAAATTTAAGCTAATATTTTGATAAATTTTAATAGTTACATTGTATTTTAGGCATTATTAGAGTTAGACAATGAGGGCGTTGGAGACAACAGGAGTTTTCCATGTCCCCTTCCCATTAACATGATCTCATGTCAGACTGTTATTTGTTTTAAGCTTTAATGAGTTACAGATTTTAGAAATGTAAACACTGGATTCTATACAAGTGTTTGGAGAATTTTATCAATTGATAACATGAGATAAGTGCCCTTTAGATACAGATAATAGTTAATATTCTTGGTTGACATAAAGGAAATAGTTACTTGAATCATCACTATTCTGAAGGTTAATACTGGAACATTCTGCATCCAGGAAAATTAGAAGAGATAAAATGGGATGAATTAAAACAACAACAAAAGGAAATCAACTTTAGTGTGCCAACAGACCAAGAGCAGTAAGAAGTGAAAGAAAAATAAAGAAGAATGAAATAATTGAGCTAAAGTTAGAAATTATTTTAGGAGAAGCCAGAGGCTAAATTTTAGAACTAGCAACCAGCAAAATAGATATTCTAAACCCTTAAAGATGGTCCTGAAAGAGGTATTTATTTTAGCTATTAGGAGATTAGGAAACTATAAAAGAATATATGGTGTTCAGAAATCGCCAAGAAAAAATAAAATGTAAGATCTCAGAACAGATATAATTCATCTAGAAGACGGAACCTAGAATCAGAAAATTATTTTAAAGTAGCCAATAGTGTGGACTAGAGATGTTGGCATGTAAGATCTAGGAATGTTATTAAGAAATATTTTCCAGAGTAATTTAAAATACTTAAAGCAGTATTAGTTAGATGTTAAAACATGTATGAGAGATAAAGAAAGAAAACGTACTAAACCAAATTTAAGAGCAAACCTGTTTACACACACAAAATCTCATGGAAAGTAACAGAAATAATAAGTCCCACAAAAAGATGCCAAGAAGAAAAACAATTAACTAGATTTACTATTTTACTATTTTTTTTAAAGACAGAGTCTCACTCTATCTCCCAGACTGGAGTGCAGTAGAGCGATCTTGGCTCACTGAAACCCCTGCCTCCTGGGCTCAAGCGATTCCCCTATCTCAGCCTCCCGAGTAGCCGGGATTACAAGTGTGCAGCACCATGCCAGGCTAATTTTTATATTTTTAGTAGAGACAGGGTTTCACCATGTTGCCCAGGTTGGATTCAAACTTCTGATCTCAGGTTATCCGCCTGCCTCGGCCTCCCAAAGTGCTGGAATTACAGGCGTGAGCCACTGCACCCAGCATTGGATTTACATTTGTTCAACAATGAATAATAGAAAAGACATGTTATGGATACTATTCCTAGTGAGGGAGAAATTAAGTGAGCAGAAATTTTTTGAGAACGTCATTTTTTAAATAAACAATAAATTCAATGAGTTCAGGGCCTTCATTTTGCATGAGGCCACAAAGTGAAAAGACAGTAAGAAAAGCACAATAGAAAGACCTGCTTTTTAAGGCTCAGAGAAAAAGAACAAAAAGAAAATTCCTATAATGTGGGAACAGTGATAGCATTATATATGGTTAAGGAGAAAAGCAGTCAAGCTAAGAAGGTTAAACACGTTTTAATGACATTTCCAACTGTTTTCAAGTCATGGGAAAAAACTGAGAATCAAAAATCTAGAGGTATAAGATCATTTGAAAGATGAAAAGAAAATTTAAATGGGGAATGGTGAGGCTTCAAAAAAAAAAATAGGACACTACTTATTGGCCTTTATGAGAAATACGAGGATTCGGGGTTATAGAAGCACTAAAACACTAAAGACTAAAGTTTATCTAAGAGCTATTATTAGTTCATTTGCTTGTTTTTTGTATTTTTTTGACTTCCATGCCTGTTTTTATACAGAAATACTTTTAATCTTTTATTTTGTTTTCACAATTGTTATTTAAAATATAAGGTTATAAGTTCAAAATTGTTATTTGGAACCCTTGATGTTTATTAAATGTTAAGTTGATCTTGCAAAATAATCTCATTGATTGCCCTAAAATAATCTTGCCAATTATTTCTAGGATTATCAGAATAACTTTTTGTGTCACAGACTAAAATATTTTTAAGCCATTTTTAATATTTTAAATACATTTAATAGATAAGTACTCTCTTTTGTAAAATAGTTCAATAATCTGATTTAATAGACAAAATAATTCTAAATACCAAATAACTATTAAATTCAACAAATTAAAGTGGCCATTCATAGAAATTTATAACTTAGCCCAAAACATTCAGAAGTTTTAATGAATTGTTTAGTGCATTCTACACTGGAGTTGTAAGGCTGTTATTGTAATAGCTTGTGTTCTTATATATTTTAATACATAAACCACCTAATAGTCACAGAACCTTTATTAATACCATGAATTAAAACCATGCTTGTTATCTTCTTTACTTTTTTTTTTTTTTTTCAGAGGGAAAAACTACTTTAATCACTAAAAAATCTATGGTCTGAGCATGGCTAGTTAAGTTTTTGACTACACGTTATTGTCATGGTAAACCAAATATTGACAGAATCTTCCAGCTTTTTTCATGCCCAATAACCACACTAAATTTGAAATATTATGGTATTAGCCCTACATAAGTTTAGATGATCTTAGTCCTTCACAATTTTCCCTACTTTTTATTATTATTATTATTATTATTATTATTATTATTATTATTATACTTTAAGTTCTAGGGTACATGTGCATAACGTGCAGGTTTGTTACATATGTATACTTGTGCCATGTTGGTGTGCTGCACCCATCAACTCGGCAGCACCCATCAATTCGTCATTTACATCAGGTATAACTCCCAATGCAATCCCTCCCCCCTCCCCCCTCCCCATGATAGGCCCCGGGGTGTGATGTTCCCCTTCCCGAGTCCAAGTGATCTCATTGTTCAGTTCCCACCTATGAGTGAGAACATGCCGTGTTTGGTTTTCTGTTCTTGCGATAGTTTGCTGAGAATGATGGTTTCCAGCTGCATCCATGTCCCTACAAAGGACACAAACTCATCCTTTTTTATGGCTGCATAGTATTCCATGGTGTATATGTGCCACATTTTCTTAATCCAGTCTGTCACTGATGGACATTTAGGTTGATTCCAAGTCTTTGCTATTGTGAATAGTGCCGCAATAAACATACGTGTGCATGTGTCTTTATAGCAGCATGATTTATAATCCTTTGAGTATATACCCAGTAATGGGATGGCTGAGTCAAATGGTATTTCTAGTTCTAGATCCTTGAGGAATCGCCACACTGTCTTCCACAATGGTTGAACTAGTTTACAGTCCCACCAACAGTGTAAAAGTGTTCCTATTTCTCCACATCCTCTCCAGCACTTGTTGTTTCCTGACTTTTTAATGATTGCCATTCTAACTGGTGTGAGATGGTATCTCATTGTTATTTTCTTAAGCTTCCCCTTGGATTATAGAGTAGAGGAAAGCCACCATTGAAAGGTATGAAATATGGTTTTTGGTTTTGTTTTGTTTATGGTGCCTCTCTTGCCCCAAGCTTGCACAGTGCCACACACAGATAATTCCCCTAAATCCACTGTTTCTATACTGAAAAAAGTGAGTTGGAGGCAGACTTTCAGTTTTGCCACCATTTTGGGACCCCTCACAAGAGGTTCACTCTTGTCTTCTTCCACAGTGAACACTGGAACCGCCGGCAGGGCTAGGCCACCTGGGATCAATTAGAAACAGCTGGATTTTAGTGGTTGTTCTGTATTCTGGCCAATAAAGACACTACACATCATGGTGCCTTCAAGTAGGCAACATCATGCTGCAGGAAACACTGCCCATGTGTTTTTCAGGCTTGAATCCCTAGTCAGCTAGTCAGCTTCCCCACACAACCCATGTGCTTTTGATAGTTCTTCCCCAGGTCAAGAGACAACTATAGGTCAGCAATTACCCATAGAGAGAACATCTTCTGCCCAAGACTGCTGGCAAATACGTGTTCCATCTAAGCTCCAGTGCTCAGGTTACATCTTCCACGAGTCAAAAAGCAATGGCAGGTCAGCAGTTACCCAAGGAGGGCCTAAATAATACCCGCAATCTCTTTTCCTTATTGTATTCTCTTCCTTTTCTTTCCTCTTCCCCTGTCCCCTTCCCTCCCCTCTCTTTCTCCCTTCTCCCTCCCCTTCCCTCCCTTCTCCTCCTACCCACCTACGACCTTCCTACCCTCCCCCTCCCTCCCCTCCCCTTTCCTTCGCTTTCCATTTTCTCTTCATTTTTTCTTCCCTTTCATTAACTTTCTTCTCTCCCTCTCCTTTTTTTCTTTTCCTTTTTAAAACAGTCAAACACAGGGAGTATTCAATTTACTGAAAAATGTGTTGTGCCATGAATGATTTATATAAAGCATCCGAGAATCTATTCTGCAACAAATCCATTAAAATTAATTATGTTCACCAATTGTTGACAAGTTAAAGTTTTACAGAGTCATTGCTAAAAGAATGGATAAAATTTTCATTTGTCTAGAAGAATGATGAACATTCTCTGCTCTCATCTCAAAAGACTGTTCTGTCAGGGTACTAGAAGAACAGAGATTTCCAAAGAGAATAGAGATACAATAGGCTCAGTATAAAAAAGAAAAAACATTTGAAATTTGAAGGCTGTTTCAAGTAATAAGCAACATCTTTATACAAATACACTTCACTCGAGGTAAATGAAATGAAATAAACATGCAGAAATAATCATATGTGACCTAAAGGCTCAAGAAGTAATTGTATTACAAACTAGCACATGGAAAAAATAAATCTTTTAAAAACCGAGATACAAGAGGACATGGTTAGTAAAAACACCAAGTTCTAGCCACATTGGATGAGAATAAGATAACTTCCTTGGAGATGTAGAACTGGATACTTGAACACCACATTGGATATCCAATATAATGTCTAGAAAAAGTCAATATATACTTTATACAGTTATTATTATATGAACAGGATTAATCATCTTTATAATTTCTAGTGATGAAGAAGTCCAATGGGTGTTTGTATATATAGTTAACAACATTAATATAAAATTAGCTATTTTAACAAAAGCGTTAATTGTAAAATAGGAAAAACCAGGAAAGCTAATTACTGTCAGATTTCATCTGTGTAAATTCTGTCAGTCTTAGACTATAACACATTTTCTCTCCTATGTATCTAAATATGATTACTTTTTATGGGGTCTGGAAAATATTTTCAATGATTTTTTAATGAATTCCTCCTATTTAAAGATAGACTGGGCTTGTGATATTAAGCAGATGCCAGCATTTTTTGAATTAAATTGTGGAGCTTACTGAAGAAGTGAGATACCTGACCTTTTGATTTGAGTCAAGCATGGACTGCTTGATACTCACCAAACCTTTTTGGGTTTTGTTTATTTTTAGTGATAAAAATTCTGAACAACTTCAGAGGGCCGATTTTCAATGTTGTTTTAGCTCTCAACAAATTGATTTCATACAAGTTTCACTAACTCTTTCATCACTGTTTTCTAGATTGTCTGAATTTTATGCTGCAGATCTTTAAGGACTCTCTGTGAGGCATCTGTTACTTAGTTATCTAGTTACCACAGACTCTTTTACTTTCTGTCTTCTCTAAACCAGTTCACAGAGTGTAAAGGGAATACCAAAACTTGGTATGAGTAGCGACTAAGTAGCACAGCCTTTATTCTCAATCTCCCTTTGTAAGTATCTGATAACAAACTTTTTCCAAGAATTTATTTGTAATTAGATTCCCCAATTCTATGAACACTCTATTACAGATGTTAGATTTCTGGTATTTTACAATCAGGGCATTAAAACCACTGGCAATGCTGAAAATTCAGTAGCTGATTTTGGCAACATGAATGTTTTAGTCTCTCCCTGGATTGCAGAAATCTTAAATGACTAAGTAACAAAAGACAGGATATTCACATCTGAGGGATACATTCACTATACTTGCCCATGTCTCCTTCCATGAAAGATAGTATGAACATTTGCTCTTATGTTTTACATTCTTTAAAACTACTACCTGTCTTCTGATATACACATATTTGGCTGTACATTTTCTAAAGTCAGTGGAAGTTTTCCAAAGTCAGTGGGCATGTGAATTAATATTCAAGGTATAAGCAATAATCACACCAGCTGTGGTATTTTATAATGCTATACATTCTACCATCTTCTCATGCTGCAGTGGAGGAATCCTAACTTCCAGCTCCCATGAAATGATAATATAGTCAATAAGAATCTATTGCTAGTAAATATCCTTCAAAGCATTGCTATATATTTGAGGCAGGATTGCTTTTAAAAGAGAAACTCATTTCAAATTAGCTCAAAAGGCAAGTTATTTTTATTCATGTGTGTATATGTGTATATAAATATATACAATGGATGTATACATAATAAATAGTATTAACACAGTTAAATTACTTTTAGCTGATTTAACAAAAACTATCTTATTTCTCACAAAACCATGTTTCTGTGCTCATTTTACAGTTGTGCTGAGAGCCACAGATTTAAGTAATTTTCTTGTAACAGCCAAAAACTAGTTGGCAGAAGTGTGTGTGTGCCTGTAATCACAATGCATTTGGAGAATGCCATAGAATAAGATTACAATAAATATACTTTATCTCCACTGGAAGAAGTTTATCACCAAGCAGCTCATCTTTTGAGAATCTCATGGTCACATCTGCTTCTATGCTCTTGTCTCTACTCTCCTTGTTCCTCTCTCCCAAATCTGTCATCTCTGTTTCATTCTACCTTTCCTAAATTCCTCTCAGTAGACAAGCTTCCCTTGGTTAAAAAAAAAAAAAAATTCTGCAATTTGACTTTTGTTTGTGTCTGACTTTATTAAACTAGCTTGTATATCTCATTTGCAAATTACTAAAATATAACTTAATCATTTGAATTAGGTTCAGAGGGTGGTTGCTTACATATGTGAATTTTTGGTTCTATGAAAGTGGTGAAGAGGTCAATTTAAAAACTTTTGTTAAGCTTTGAGTTTTGACATAGCTTTTCATATATTTTTGACCTGTAATATAGTGAAAACCTTAAATGAAATAGTCAAATATCTTTATCTAAACAATTTGTATCAAATGTTTTAAAATGTTATAAATCTCATATTTTCTCTATCAATTATCTCTAAACATTTATAGGCAGACAATGGTAAATGCTATATTTATTTTATTTCTCACTGTAGTATTATTAGTCATCTCATGCTAATATTTCTCTTCCAACTTCCCTAGAAACACTATTATTCTTCTTCAAAGTATATCAGTATCTATACTTCCTTCATCTGTCCTGTGTAGTGTTTGAAATGGAAGGTATTACGTTGACACCTTTGTCTGTTCTGCTATATTCAATTCTTCAGTAGTCAGAAATTTCTTAGAAAAATCTATCATTACTCTGAATTTATTTCACATAAAAACTCAAGAAAAGTTCAAACTGTTTATTTCAAAGACAGACACTCTAAATTAGGACTGGGATATACATGTTCTCTTTTATTCAATATTCTGCTGGCATATGCTATGACAAGTAAATTTCCATTTTGAGGTTGATATTAAGCAGCTTCTAAGCAAGTAGCAGTAGTGTTAGCAGCATAAGGAAAATGCAATGATCCCATTATCGGTCCCTGTGCTTCCAGTTTATTCTCTACCAAAATCAATCATTTTAACTGTTGCTATATAATCTTCCAAAATTTCCCTTTCACCATGTCATAGTACTGGCCAAAACACTTCAGTTTTCAAAATTCATTTTCTCAAAGAAAAATAATAATTTGCTTTGTAGGTTTTTCACTGTCAGTTTTCAAACTACCATTTCAACTTCATATATTAATATTCTAATATAAATGTTTTCAATACTAACTAAAGTGTTCTACTTGAAAACCTCACACTGATTTTTTCTGACTTTACACCACTCCCTGAAATAATATTACTTGAGATGGTTTTCTGAAAGTCAAATCTTTTCTATTTCCAGATGGGAATTTCAGGAAATTTCAGAACACTTGTCTTTTTCTAAGTTCTCCTCTCCTGAGAAATATGAAGCTGATTTTGTCATAAATTATAAAACCTCTATTAACTTGTATGTTAAATAATGATACTGTTCAACATCTTTGTCTTAAAATGTCTCTTGCACATCTTTGTCTTAAAATGTCTCTTGCTTATGATGTAGGATTTGTGTGATTTAGTGTATATGCTGCTAAATTATTAATGTTAAATATTTGAGGACACTCAAGCTTCAGTAAATCCATTGAACCCAATTATGCTGCAGTTATTAATGAGGTTACAACAGGTCAAAAACTCAGAAGATACAAATTAAGGGGCTAAACAGGTGATTGTAAATTTTTTCAAAATATTTTTCTTTTTAGTGTATTTCTCATTCTATATTATATACATACACTTACTGTATATGTAATACAATTTATTATACACAATAGGTATTAGGTATACACTTAATACTTATTGTATGTTACACACTTATTGTGGTTTTTTAAATACAGAAAATAAAATTAATAAAATTTAATTATTTTGCTTGAGAAAATATTGATTGTGACCAACACTAGTTTGGAAAAGAAAGAAAAAAGAAATGTACAGGTTTTAGCCATCAATAGGCACAGACTGTGATATCATTCAGGTTTCATGAAAATAACACATTATTTTAGGTCAAGTTGCTTATCGTCTGTTTTTCAAGCATCACAGAACACCAGTGAAGCACGACTTTCAGGCAGTGCTGTGGCAGCTATACTAACGTTACGCTAGGTCAATCTACAATCCTACTTCATCTGTCAAAATTACCTTGACCTTTTCCCAATAAAATGTCATGATCTTTCAATCTAAAATCTTCTATTTTTAATATAATTCTTTTATAGTGTAATGTAATACATATATAATGTGTTGTGTGTATATATACATACATATATCTATATCTATATCTATGTATAGACTGAGTTTCACTCTTGTCATCCAGGCTGGAGTGCGGTGGTGTGACCTTGGCTCACTGCAACCTCCACCTCCCAGGTTCAAGCTATTCTCCTGCCTCAACCTCCCTAGTAGCTGAGATTACAAGCGTGTGCCACCACACTCAGCTAATTTTTGCATTTTTAGTAGAGATGGGGTTTCACCATATTGGCCAGGTTGGTGTCGAACTCCTGACCTCAGGTGATCTGCCCGCCTCAGCCTCCCGTAGTGCTGGGATTACAGGTGTGAGCCATCATGCCCCACCAATATGTATGTATTTTTTTATTTCTACATATATATCATACTTTGAAGATTGGCATCTTGCTAAGAGTTGGTACGAGAAGAGTTTGGAATCTCTCTTTTACTGCCTCTACAGTATTAGAAAATTATTCTCTATTTCTCTTCTTTTCTCCCAAATATAAAAGTGCAGGATTTAATATTTTGCTTTTTGTTTTCTCCAACTTTTAAGTTCAGGACTATATGCGCAGGTTTGTTATATAGGTAAATGTGTTCCATGGTGGTTTGCCGCACAGATCATCCCATTTCCTAGGTATTAATCCCAGCTTCCATGAGCTATTCTTCCTGATGTTCTCCCTCCCTGCCCCCACTTCCAATATGTACTAGCTGTACTTCTATATGAGGCATAATGAATACACGTGTGGGAAAGGCAGGGTTTCTACCTTAAAGGTCTTAAACTCTAATAAAAGAATCCAATGGTTAATCAAAAACCTCAGTGTCTTATATGCAACTAGAAAAGGAAATATAAAACCATAGATTTTTGCGCCACTCAGTCTCATAAGGTTGCAGTTGGATGTTGGGCGTGTGTGAAAATAAAAACAGCGAAAAATAATGGTAATTAGCCTTCATTGCATATTTACTATAGGACAGAGTACATTATTCAATTTGATCCATGAAACAAAATGTTAGGTAAATTGGCATTATAATTCAGTTATGAAGGCTTAGACAAGTTCAAATATTTGGTATACAGCTTGTTATGTTTAGCTATTACGGTATGTCCTATCTCACCAAAGTTATAAATTATCTTTAAGCTGAGGTCAAAAGGATAAATCCAAGATAGGAAAAACAAAAGATGGAGCAGGAGAAGACTCTATGCAAAAATAACGTTATGCTCAAAGACCAGAAGTAAGGGTAACATAATACATTCCAAAATGTGTTTCAGGATCAGTTGTATGAAGATTAGAGTGAGAAATAGCCTAGTTCTTAGGCATCACATTATAACATTTTAATTTTCAATACAAAATTTTAAAAGCAGTGACATTCACAAGGAGCTATTAAAGGTTTTAAGACAAGTTTGTATTATACGGTTTGTGTATAGAATGATCATTCTACTGGCAATGTGAAAAATATATTTTAGGAACTTCTAATTCTAATGACAGTAGCTCAGATTACTTAGATCAAACCTGAAGTTTTAAAAAAAAGTATTCCTGAGAAATTTTAAAACAAATAGCTTAAAATATTGAAGAGATTTAAACAATTGGAAATATTCATACAAAGCTATGGATAAAAGCCTGAATTCACGAAGTTAAGTAGAGTATTAAGGCATCACATTTTTTTTTTTTAATTAGATGGCATCTTTTTGTTACCATACACTAAGAGTTAGGATTCAAAAAGTTTCAGAGTTAGGAGGAAAAAGTCAAAACCAGAAAACTTCCCCAAATAGGGAGTCTATAACCATATTATGCAGATATCTCAAATCTCTGCACACCCTCTGGATAATAGCAAAGCAGAAATAGATCATCCTACCCTACCCACAATCAAATTGAGTTGCTGCTGATTAGAACAGAACAACCATAACAAATTTAAAAATGGGAGAAACTTCTCATAAAGTATTACTACATATTACAAAAGTACAAATTCCTACTCTTGATACACAAGACCTGCATTGATCAGGGAATCTCAAGCAAGAAATTTGCATTATATTGGTTTCTGTCTGGGGTGCAAAAGTAGGCAAAGCAACTTGACAGCATGGTGTTGAGACAATAGTCCTACCCACACTTTGTAATATTTGCGTTATGAAATTATGTAGTAACATAAAAATAAACTATGGGCAATTATAATAACCATTATGAGCCTTTATTGAGAGATTTTTAAGAAGACAAATTAATAGGAATGTACACTATGGTTATGAATTAGAAGAATCAATATGTAAATCTATAATTATATGCACAATTATTAATACATTCAGTGCATTGTTAATAAAAATTTCAGCATTTTTTCTTATAAATAAATAAAGTAAAATGTATTTCAAAAGATGAAGAAAACCCAAGACATTCTTGATGATAAAGAACACTGTGGAAAAAGAAATTATTCTACCAGATATAGAGATTTACTATAAAACAAAATGACTAATACTCCGTTGTTTGGGCAGAAACATAGATAAATAAATGCATGGAAGAGAAAAGAGTCTCAAAACAAACCTGTGACATATGGTAATTTTATGTATAACAGGCATGTTATTCCAAATCAATGTAGGAAACAGAGGCTTTTTTCTGTAGTGGAGCTTATTGCTACTACAGTAGCATAACAATTTTATAGATAAAATAAATACCTAATGGCTTTCGGTAGCGTATTAACAAATATAATAGTTGAGAGGAAGATAAATGTACAAAGAAAACTCAAAAACATATTCAGGAAACTAAAAGAAAATAAGGAAAGTAAAGTATGACCCTTATGAAACCAAAGGCTAAAAAAAAAAAATCAAGTATTTAGGAATGGATAACACTGCCAAAATTAAAAAAAAAAAAAAAACAAAAAACAAAAAAAAAAACTTTTCGGAACACCAATAAAAAATAATCAAACATAATATTGATGAAATCTTTCTCGATGTAATGGTGAACTTTTTACAGATTTGAGGAACTAACTTATTGTGAAGAAAGGCTAGGGACAAAATATTCAACAAATATTTTGACGGGCGTAATGTTAAGTATGAGGTCTGGACAGAAAGAGCTTTGAAGTGGGCTTTATTTTATCTGTTGCAATGCTTTGAGAAAGCTGTTATGTCAGTGTGAGATGTCAGATTGTCACATCGAAGGGAGAGTAAAGAGCTGATAGCAACAGCATCCCCACCTTCCATTTTGCACTAAGAACAAACAAGGAGAATACTTAATGAAACAGGTAAAGATGGTTTTCTTGAGGTTCAGAATTTTCTAAAAAGAAAATTTATTATCTGGGTAGCCAAACTCAACCCTGGTACTTTGTCCTCTACGATGGAGAATGCTTTCCCTACTCCAAACTCTACAAATACCAAGCATTAAGCCTTGCTTCTTCTACCTCGAATACCTTACAAGCTAAATATTTGGTACCTTCAGGAATAAACAAGTTGAAAAATAAACATAATAGGCCAGTCGCGGTGGCTCACGTCTGTAATCCCAGCACTTTGGGAGGCTGAGGTGGGCAGATCACCTGAGGTCAGGTGTTTGAGACTAGCCCGACCAACATGGAGAAACCCTGTCTTTACTAAAAATACAAAATCAGCCGGGTGTGGTGGCACATGCCTGTAATCCCAGCTACTAGGGAGGCTGAGGCAGGAGAATCACTTGAACCTGGGAGGCGGAAGTTGCAGTGAGCCGAAATTGTGCTGTTGCACTCCAGCCTGGGCAACAAGAGCGAACCTCCATCTCAAAAAATAAATAAATAAAAAATAAATAAATAAATATAAACATAATAGCATCATAAATAAGAAGAATATATAAGAGTGAGTATCTGTAGCAGATTAACCAGGGCACTGTGACAGTACAAATATATGAAAATATTAAATTAACTATAACACCCCAAATGGATGGTACGGCATGATTACATCATGAAGCAGGAAGAACTAGTAATAAAGAAGACTGTGGAAATATTGAAACTGGCCCACCTCTCCCGTAGAATTGATGTTCATGATTTCTTTGGAATAAACGTGGAAATTGACCTCTCAGTCTTTAAACTTGTGAAAGTTATGATTGTCTTATCTGAGTTACTTTCTCAGGAAAGTAACCTTCAGTCCTCCCAAATAGTATCACAGACCTAAAGTACACCAGATTACTGCATCTGGGTAATGAAAAACCAGACCCCTCACCAGTCATGATTGTCTAACCCACCACCGGCTTCCTGTTTACCAATACCTTTTCCTTATCCCTCCCTAATTCCTGTTTTCCTACATGTGGCTACATTTTTTCCTGCTATATAAACCCCTGATTCTACTCAGAGAGGTGGATTTGAGACTGGTCTCCCATCTCCTCAACTGCAGCACACCATTAAAGCCTGCTTCCCTGGCAAAACTTATTGTTCCAGTGGCTGGCTTTCTGTGTGGCAAGCAGCAGGACCTAGACTGAATCTCTGACACTTGGCTAACAATATTAGGTTAAAAAAAAAAAAGTGAAGTAAATAAATAATTCAATAGATGAGGGAATAACAAAACTAATACTTTTTAATAATATGAATTGCACTCAAAATTTATTAAAGAAACTCTTGCAGAAAGCACATGACAAAGGGATGGCATGAAATAAAATTATTAGATATAAAGATGTATTATTGTTAAGAAAGTCTAGGTGTATAAGAAGAACAGAGAAAATCAAATATTAATATGGAGAATTGCAAAGAATAATAGAAACATAAAAGAATTCTGGTTGAAAGGAATCCCAAAATTTCAAACAGAATAGTTAAAATTCACACATAGTACTATAATAATGTCAGCAAAGAAATAGTTCTTTACAAAAGTTATTGAAGTTTATAATAGATTCTTACAAGGTAAACAATGTCAAATTAAGATAAATAGTCAAAGAACTGACAAGAAGACCAAAAAATAAGCACTATTTTCCAAGTTTTGATAAAAAAAAATTTTGAATTACAAATGCACGTCTTACCAATTTATTATTAAAACATGAACACCAAATGCATATGTTCTCCAGCATAAAGTTTTAAAAAGTTTACTAAAGTCTATCTTTGTAAAGATTTTTGGTAGAAATACCAAAAAAACAAAAACATAAACAAAAATAAACTCTTGAAAGAGAAGGCTACACATATTTAAATGAGAAATAAAAATAAGTAAATATTTAGTAAAAAGACTGTAATGTTGGATAAACCTCTTAAGAACCAATTAAGTAATGAAGGAAAAATAGTCAGCTAAACAAAGTAGAATTTAAAAGACAAAATAAACTCCAGGCACAGAAAAGATTAAAATGAAAAGGAATGTTTAGAAGAGTTACACATTAAATTTGGATCTTAATTAGAGATAACTACTTGAAAAAATTAAAATTAAAAATCATGATTTTTAAACTCTAGTAGATAGACTTTAAATGGTCATTGTGATCCTTTCCTCTGGTGTTCAAATGTATCTGAAATCTCTACCCTTGAGTGTGTCTGGGCCCTTTGACTTGCTTCTGACAAACAAAATAAGGCAAACGTGATGGGATGCCATGCCCATGATTACATCATGTTGTTTAAGACTTTGTCTTGCTAGGAAACTCACTCTAGAGATTCTCCTTGCAGGCTGTATGTTTTAGACTCAATATTTTTGATCCCCTAGAATTTGTAGGTGGAATTTCTAACCACCAGTGTGGCTGTATTTGGAGATGAACTGCCTTGCAGAGCTGTGTGGAAGACTCTGCTACCCCTGTGGTCCTTGAGGACAGCACATCAAATGAAAGACGAGACATCTGTAGCCCTAAGATCTAATGGAATTTGCCTTGCTAGGTTTTGGACTTGGTTGGGAAATATTACCCCCTCTTTCCTTCTGATTTGTCCTTTTTAGGACAGGAATTACTGTTCTCTGCCTGTACCAACACTGTGTTTTAGAAGCACATGATTTCTCTGGTTTCATAGGTTTACATTTTAAGAGGAATGTCATCTGAAGATAAATCATAGTTCAAGTCTCATGCATGTCTGATATAGTAAAATTTAGATGAGACTTTAGACTTTAAAGTTGGAAAGTTAATACTAAAATGTGTTGAGACTTGTGGGACTATTTGGATGAAATAAATGTATTTTACATGTAAGAGAAACATAATTTTTGGAGAGCGAGGGGTGTAATGTTATGAACTGAATATATATACCCTCCAAAATGTATATGTTGAAGTTTTATTAAGCCCTAGTGTGGCTATATTTAGAGGTGAGGGCTCTAGGAAGTAATTAAGATTGAATGAAGTAAAAGGGCATGACCCTAATCTGATAGGACTAATGTTTTCATAAGAAGAGACATCAAAGAGCGCTTTCTGTCTCCCCAACGCAACACTTCCTTGTGCACGTTCAGCAGGGAAAGACCAAGTGAGTACGCTGAGAGAAAGCAGCCATCTTCATGTCAGGAAGTGAGTCCTCACCCTGCCAGATATTGATCTGGGATCTCTACCCTCCAAAGCTTACGTGTATATATATATATATTTTTTTTCTGTTGTTTAAGCCATGCAATCTATAATATTTTGTTATGGCGGTCCCAACAGATTAATAAACTGAATGAAAAAAAAAAAAAAAAAGACTAGGTATTCTGAGCAAAGCCTACATGGCAAGGAACTGCAGACAACTTCCAGGAGGTGACAGCAGTTTAATCCAACAGTCAGAAATAAGCCAGGGCCCACAGTTTTCCTACTGCAAGAAAATGAATTGCACTAGTGAACTAGATGGTTTTGGAAGAAGATTCTTTCTTCGTCAAACCTCCAGTTGAAAATACAATTTGGTCATCACTTGGATTACAGTTTTGAGAGATAGTGTCAGAAGACCCAGCAAAGCCATGCCAAAGCATCTGGCCCACAGCAACTAAGAAACAATAATGTGACTTGCAGTAAATGATAATTTTGTGATAATTTATTACATAAGAATTGATAACACTATAATAAAATATAATTTATTCATATAATTTAACTCATAAAAATAAATAATTCATGAATGGTAAATGGAAAATGCAAGCATATTTCTAGAAATAAGTATTAATATGTGACTTAATTACTCTTTGTGTGCTAAATTTACCAGTATAAAAACATTCCCAAATTAAACTTAAATATATCTACAAAATATACAGTTATATTACATTTAAAATATAACACCAAAACTAGAGACATGAAATAATGATGTTAGTGAAAATGGTAGAATAGATAGCTCTAAGGTCTTTTCCCTTCAAAGAATAATCCAAAAGTGAGCCTAAAAGTGTCAGAATAAAGTGTGTTATAATTGTGAAGAACAGTCAAAATTTTACAGCAACCAAACGAATGCTGAATCAAGAAAAAGCTTAATATGGAAGAAAAACTTAGGCATTTTACCTGCTTTTTCTCCACCTTCTTCTTTTGCTCAGCAATTACCTTGAAGATGATGACAGCATGTTTCCATTGTGGAATGCCAGTCCCTGGTTCTGTACAGCAGAACTTACACTGAAAGAATTGCATTTGTCTGTTCTAGCGTGCCTGGCGACTTCTTGAAGGACTAATGCAAGACAGTCATCTTTGATTATCCTAACTCAGTATCCACTCCAATTATAAAAGCGGCAGGCATTACTTGAAAACATTTTAAGGCAAGCTAATCAACTGCTGTTGCCTGGGGCAAAATATTATAGTTGAGGCACAAAAATAGTGCACCTAAAGTATAGGAAGAAATCCTAGAAACAAAGAGTATTTTTGGGAAACTAGCATTCAAAAGTTTGTATGCATACTGGGGAATCTAGAAAGTCACATGCTTGCCCAGGGTAGGAGCTATGATTAGAATATGCATAAAAATACTTAAGTTTCATTTCCGGCTATCACATAGATTCAGTGCAAGCAGAAAATAAAGATAAGATATGAAGATACAATTAATAGTCTGGATAAGTGTTAAAGAAATGCCCAGCACAGAATTAATCAGCAAAGACTGGAAGGTTTTGTTTACTTCTTTCCTTTTTCTTTTTTCTCTCTCTTTTTTTTCTTTCTTTGGTTCCTGGCAGAGATTCAAGAAAATCTCTGTCAAAACATTAGCTGAACACAAGCTAAAGGAGCATAAATTTCTGGGACCAAACATGAAGGAAAAAACTACAAAAAGAGTTTATAAAGGTCACTAAACAAACAAAAAGCTACAGCCCACAGCAAAGATGGGCAATAATATAATATCCAAATTATCCCATTATAATATTCAAAATCTCCAGTTTTTAATAAAAAATGCAAAGCATGAGAATAAACAAGAACATATGACCCAGTTAGAGAAAAAATTAATAGAGAATGTACCTTCAAAAAGCAGTCGTTGAACTTTCTAGACAAAGACATTAAATCTGTTATCTTAAATAGGTTCGAGAGTTAAATAAAACCAGAAGATAGTATTAGAAGAAAAGAAAATATAAACGAAATTATGATAAATACATAAAAAGGGACAACAAAAATTTTGGAAATAAAAGAATAATAATTAAAATGAAAAACTCACTGGACAGGTTCAACAGCAAATTTGAGGACATAAAACATAGCAGTAAATTTGAAAATAGGTAAATTGAAGTTATGCACCGTGAGAAAAAGTAAAAAAAGTGAATGAAGGAGAAAGAACAGAGATAAGAGAGATAACAGATATCACCAAGTACAACAACATATGCATAGTGGAATTCCAGAGGGCAGGAAGAAAGAAAGGAGCAGGAAAAAAAAAAAAAAAAACACTTGAAGAAATGACAATAAAAAAACTTCCCAAATCTGACAAAAGAAAAATATCTACACTTTGAGAAAATTATTCAAAGTGTAAATTCAAAGCAATCCACACTGAGATACATTATAGTCTAATTGTCAAAAAACAAAGATAAAAGTTATTGAAAGAAGCAAGAGAAAAAATTCACTCTATTCAAAGGACACACAACAAGATTCATAAGTAATCTAAGAAGCAGATTTTTCATCAGAAACCATGGAGGCCATAGGGAGTAGGATGACTCTTTTTTTATGGGCTAATAGAGATAACTGTCAACCAAGAATTCTACATCCTCCAAAAATAGCCTTCAAAAATAAATGAAACATTAAAGCATTACCATCCAGGTCCAAGTCTGCTCTGCCCATATACAGTAAATCAACTACTGTGACATGGGTTTTGCAAAAGAGATTTATTCACAAAACCACTGAGTGAGGAGGCAGGAAAACAGCTCTCAAATCCACCCCCAGAAGATAAGACTTAGGAATGCCTATGTGGTAGGCAAGTGGTGTGGGGAAAGATAATTGGCAGCCGAGAAAAATAAAGTAACAGGTTTGTTCTACCCAAGCATAGTCAGAGTTCATGACATTTCAAAGGAAATATTTCCATGAAATGGCAACATTAGCATGATCTTAAGGTGAAGTTTTTGGCCCTCCAATGTCAAAAGGCCACCTTGTGCAAACCCAGTGGAAAGGTGCATGGTCTCAACCAGTTTGAAGTGGCTAGTAGTTGGACCAAGTTCCTGAAAGACAACTGACAACATGGTGACCTATGACTGTTATCTATAAAGTGACCAGTGAAATTTAAGTTTCAGTTTTAAACAGTGAAAGCTTCAGCTACTTTAGTCTTCGGCATCATGGAAAAAAGAAAAAAGTAATAACAACAAGCAAGCAATCTAAAGCAAGCAGGGCAGGCAGAGTTGATCAAATTAACCCTTCAGTTTCCAAAGCATTCCCCATTAAAAAAGATAATAAAAAAATAAAAACTGAAAGAGTTAACATTGGTAGACCTACACTACAAGAAATGCTAAAATATTTTAGGCTGAAATAAAAGGACACTATGTAATAACTCTAAGCAATATAAAAACATAAAGAGCTCCACTTGTACACAGGTAAAAGTAAAAGCCAGTATTATTGTATTTTTTATTGTAACTTCTTTTTTAATTTCCTATATAATTTAAAAGTCAAAAGGATACAATAATAATTATTAATTCAGTAATGGTCATACAATGTACAGTTGACCCCTAAAATAGTTTTGGACTGTATGGGTCCTCTTATACATACATTTGTTTCAATACATTTATGGGAAAATGTTTCGGAGATATGCAACAATTTGAAAAAAAAATTGTGCATTTAAAAATTGTAGCTACTTATTCTTACAACTTCGTATTTTTGGGAATTGTATCTATAGAAATCTTTTGAGACATGTTGACTGAGCATTTCTTCTGGAAGGAATTGTGTTTACTTCTGTCAGTTGCCTCACAATATTTAGACCTATTCTCATGTTGTTTCAAAAAGCATGTGGTCTGAGATAACTTGAGATTCAATAATCAAATCATGTGAGACTCTTGACAGTAGTAATATATTCTCAAGGGAGGCATTTTTTAAATACCCAGAGCTAGAGATGAAGCAGAACATTTCTCTGACTGTTCAGCCTTTATGGTGGAATTTCTTTCTCCTAATTCATTATTTTCCCGAGAGGTAAGATTGCTTTGGAAATCAATATACATAACATCATCTTGAACCTAGTTCCCACTTGACATAGACCGTGGTACTAAATTTCTAGACCATGATCATCTATTTATGCCCCTTAGTATCTAAAAGCTTCAGAATTTATTTTATTCTTTGGACTTAAAGAGCTTTGCTCCTTTCTTTAGTGGATTTGCATATTGTCTTTAGGCTCTCTAACAACAAATAAAATCGTAACTATTATTATATTTAACATACTTGTGTATAAAATAGCAGAAGAATATGAGCATCTCCTTCATCTTACCGAAAGCAGAGGCTGATAGTATTCTATATAAGTAAGAACTGATTAAAATAAAATATGCATTATATTTTATCATGAATATATCCATCACCACTCAAATGTTCAGTTGGTGAACAACTGAATTCTGTATTTTGCATTGGCATTCATACAATGGAATATGCTGTATATAGTATGTGTTTTATAGTAACTGTTAAATGGACTTCAAAAATTAGTAAGTTCTATGGAATTTCATTGGGAATGTAGTTTGACTTGGCCAATTGATCAACAGTGCTTCTTGTAAGATATGTTTCTGCATGAGGTTCATGTTCTTTTGTGAAAATTAGCATGTCTTAATAGATATATGACAAATGGCTAATATTAATCTCTCTGAAATGTACACATAGTTGTAGCATAATTACCATAGGATGTATATAACATCTTGTACTAAAATGTGTAAATTGTCAATACAGGAATATGCAATAAAATTCTATGATCCAACATGTCTTTAAAGCACGTGTCATTTCCCAAATGTATTCTTCTACATTTCTTTGTGAAGAAAATATCTTCTGCTTTCTTAATAGAACATCAGTAAGCAATTGTATCAAATAATAACCCAAATGTAAACAATGCTATGATATTGTCTAAATATTATTACCGGTGAATAAATTTAAATATCAATGATAGATAATATAAATATAATCATAAATATGTAAATATATTTATATTAAATAAGTTTATTTTTAGATAAAGTGAGATTTTATTTAGAAGTTTATTTTAAACTTGGTATAACATACCAACAAATTTCAATGCTTCATATAACTAAATTACTATTAACAGTTAAAACAATTTTTTCTTCCACTGAATCTCATAATGAGGTGTATTTTTAACAGTTAGGTATAATTTTAAAAGTACATTTTTGTACTCATTTTCCTAAATAATATAATGTTGTTTTATACCTGAAAATCAACTGTAATATCCATTTCACAATTGGATAATGAAGACCATCTTCCAACATACTGTGCAGACTCCAATTTTGATTATATCTTTTGATTTATGAGCATTTATTAAACAAACATTTTATTATTTTTCTATAATTTTTATTCTCTCTATTTTGTGATTTTGTTTTGTAATTTTCAGAATTATTTCATAATTTTCTTTTTTTCAATTATGAGTATTACCAGTTATATTATTATTTCCTCAAAACTTTGTTTTGTTATTGAAACTACTTCAAATTTTAGAATATTTGCCTCTGTAGCTCAGAGGGCTTTTTGTTAGTTTTACTTCTTGTTAATATTACTAAATAATAATATTTTAACTTTATTGTTAAAATATGCAACAAGTTGTTAACACTTTTGTCTTTAAACATAACTAGCCAGAGCTTAATTGAGTTATAGTTTAACTCACCCATGAATATGTTCTTATTTTCTTTCTATATTTTAAACATGTTCTAGACTTATGCTGCCATAGGTATTGCAATAGTTATTATTCCAGATTTATCTTTGTTCATTATATATTTAAGGTATTATAAAATTATCACAACTTTCGTCCTGAGCTTATTCACTCAACATATGTTTATTGACTGGTAATGTGCCAGGCACTGTTAAAAGGACTGAGGCTATCTTGAGTAATCAAGGTGTAGATATGAGCAGTGACTTAAGAATACAGTTACTGGGGTGTTCAAAGGAAACCAAATGCTGAAGTGCAAACATAAATCTAAGAAAACTCTTCATTTACTTTTATTTTAATTTAGAAAGCATCAATTTCCTCCAAGTATAGTGACATGATTTTAATAAACTGATACAGAAATAGTTTGGTTAGTTTCGTTAGGTTGAATAAAATGTTAAAAGCACTGCACCTCAGTTTTGCTGCCTCATAGCATGAGATAACTTTTGCAATATTTTCTAAATTATTCCATAACATGATATTTAACATTTAGATATCCCAGAGGACTATCATCTCTATCTTTGAGCTTCCAGTCCTTTTTCATGTTCAAAAATATGAGACGGTTTAAGCAGTCTGTGTGGTTGAAGAGTGAAAGTTTACGTACCGTTTGCTGCTAATGACACCAGACAAGTCAGACGTTTTCCAGTTTTATTTGCGTGGAAAAATGAACACTAGAATGTAGAATAATAAACACACATACCCCTTGAGATTGCATTTTTAAATTACTATGAAGTTCCTTATATGTAAATCAATAAACAATATTTTCAAGAATGTATAATATATTTAACTATGAGCCATCTGAAGATTAAAAACATTATTTTAAATACATCAATGTATATGCTCCATTGTTGCTTTATTCAGGGTAAAAATAATAAATCTTCTGTGGGGTAGTGTATTTACAAACTGAAGAACTTTTTTTTAAAAATCAGTCATTTAGAACTAAATATAGTCATTAAAAAGGAAAACAAAATTAATGTAGTGAATATATTCATGCTATTCTATTTAAATCAGCAATTATTTCAGATTTTCATTGTAGTGTAATTTTTACATAGGATCATCTAACTCATCAATATTAAAAATAAATATAGCTACTTAATAATATTTAAGTAACTAATAAAAAACTAAGTTATTCTAAAAATGGAAATCATATCTGTAATTCCAATGTAGTGTGAATAACATCCAATTTGTGCAGTAGAATTCAAATAACCACTTTAAGGACTTTAAAATTTTATGATGCAGAAAAACTATTTGAATAAATATTTCATTTTTCCAATGCATTTCTTTAATAACATGTAGGCATTAGATAAGAAACATTCCTATTCTTGTTTGGTCTGAATTTAACACTACTTTAAATTTCTTTGCATTGGATTAACAGTGATTATGAAATTATATAACCAACTTTTCCTGCTACAGGACTTACATATAATTTAATGGCAATCATTTGAAGCACAGCACGTAACTATACCTTACTGAGTCTTATTGTTGAATATTTAAATATTTTACAACTAAACAAAATACCAATCTCTCTTTTAAAATTCTTAGTATAATGTAAACAAATTTGGACATATTATATTTACTCAGACAGGAAGTACACCTTCAAAAAGCATAAAATATGGATCACCTTTCTCTTAAGATATGAGTAGAATTTTTACAAAGATTGAGTCGTTCTATATGTTGATTTTTTTGCAGAAAATAAATTCAAATTGGTCTCTGTAATCCTCTATTTACTGGGGATGCTTTCTTTTTTAAAAGATTAGTATTCTGAATGCCAAATGATAACACTACTGATGTTTGGGGAAGTTTTATAAAGAATATTTATGTCTTCACTTAGCAAAATACTTACCATTCAATCTACATTTTATTTTATTTTATTTTATTTATTTATTTTTTTTTGAGAGGGAGTCTTGCCCTGCTGCCGGGGCTGGAGTGCAGTGGCCGGATCTCAGCTCACTGCAAGCTCCGCCTCCCGGGTTTCCGCCATTCTCCTGCCTCAGCCTCCGGAGTAGCTGGGACTACAGGCGCCCGCCACCTCGCCCGGCTAGTTTTTTTGTATTTTTAGTAGAGATGGGGTTTCACCGTGTTAGCCAGGATGGTCTCGATCTCCTGACCTCGTGATCCGCCCGTCTCGGCCTCCCAAAGTGCTGGGATTACAGGCTTGAGCCACCGCGCCCGGCTCAATCTACATTTTAGCCTACTCTGGAGACAAGAATCATGGAATTTTGTTTCCCTTATACTCAACATCAAGAAATCTGGCCATTACATATACAATGTAATTATGTTATATCACATCATATCATAGCATATCATATCCAGAGCACACGTGTTAATTTCCTGGGAATGTCAAAACCAAGTACCACAAACCTGGTTGTTTAAAACAAAACAAATTAATTATCTCAACATTCTGGATTTTAGAAGTTTTCTATCATATTTCGACTGGGCCATAATCTCTCTGAAGTCTCTAGGGAGAGATCCTTCCTTGATTCTTGCTAACTTGTGGGAATGGCTCGCAATCCTAGGTGTTCCTTGGCTTCAACTGGTATCATTCTAATCTCTGCCTTTATTGTCAAAGGGATCTCATTCTTCTCTGTCTCCTTCCCTTGTATCTCTACGTTTCTGTCTTTCTCTCTAGTCACTCTCTCTTTATAAGGACTTTAGGTGGTGAATTTAGGGCCCACTATAATTCAATATTATATCATCTTAACTTTGTTACATCTGCAAAGACCCTATTTTCAAAGAGTCATATTCACAAACTTCCACTGAACAAGATTTTTTGGAGGACTCTATTCAACCCAGTACATCACTTCATATCATATCATATTATATCTTTATCATTTTATGTCATATGATATTAAAGAGATTTTTAAGCAATTCTTGCTTTATTAAAGTGATGAGCAGGTAAAAGATAAGGAACAGGGGTAGGGTTACCTATATGTCAGTATTTCAACCTCAGCATTAGTGGCATTTTGCATTGGATGATCCTTCATTGTGCAGAGGTATTTTGTGCTTGGGAGAATGGCCACATCCCCTTGCCTCTATACACGATAATCAAGTACCCACTGGTCAGTTATGACAATCAAAAATATCTCCGGATTTTGCTAAATGTACCCTGAAGGTAAGATCACCTGTAGTTGAGAACTCGGATTAAAAAACCTTAGATCATTTCCTCATTTTGCTTATTGGAAGCCATTTTACTGTTAACTCTTATTTTGACCATTATTCCACAGGAAATCTAGTTTGTTTTCTTCCTCTGGGCTTCTTGTTACTTTGGCATAATCGCTCTTAACTATTTAAACCAGGTTAAAAGAACATTACTTCTTAAAAGTTTAGTATGCCTCCATAAATTAAGATTTCCTATATTACCTGCTATATCAAGGCATTTGTGATACATAAGGCAACTAAACTGAAAAGAAAAAGTTCAGAAGAATAATACGTGAAGCTAAAACAAAAATATTATTAATATAAATGAGAAATAAATCTATATACGCCACATGACCATGTTGTTCTGGCTGTAAATTCTTTTATTTCATCCCGGCTCCTTGAGGAGACAAATGGTCAAGGGTTTGATTATAATGAGTAGAGTCAGAAAAATGAACTTAGGAAATTTGAATTTCTACCAGTCTTGCCTTTAGTGATGTGCCTGGCCTTGAAAGCCCAATTTGACAAGACAGAGCACCTGTTTCTCTGGAGTTGGATGAACATGTCAATTGTCTTTATGTGTTTATTCTTAAAATCTTTCTCACTTTTTATTTTTTTTCTAATTTTATCGCCAACCATTTCATACAACTGCTGCATCTTTCATTTAGGTATAGTACTGTTTTCATCTTATTTGAAACAGTGACATCTTTCTATAACCAAATGACTTGAGAGAAATATTTAACATGATGCTTACTATGGTCTGAATGTTTGTGTCTCTACAAAATTTATATGTTGAAATCCAGGATTTCAACAAATGAATGGGTTTCATTCATATGAATTTCAAAATTCATATGTTATTAGGAGGTGAGGCCTTTTGGGATATGATTAGTTCATGAGACTAATATCACCATGAATGGCATTAATATCCTTATAAAATAGGCCAAAGGGAGCTCATTTGCCCTTTTTACCATAAGAAGACACATTAAGAAGGTGCCATCTATGAACTACAAAGTGGCCCCTCACCAGACTCCCAATCTGTAAGTGATCTTAGACTTCCCAGCCTCTAGAACTGTGATCAATAAATTTCTGTTGTTTATAAACTACCCAGTCCAGTTAATGGAATTGTTACAACAGACCAAACAAGCCAAGGCAATGCTTCATGGTCCATTTGTATTCACTGAGTGGTTTGTATGATTTATATTTTTAAAAGGCTGTCTAAATTATAATTTACTAAAAGCAGTTCTCTGACAAACATCCAAAGTCCTGTTTCCCTAGCCATCAACAACTTAGAACTATGCATTTCCCATAGAAAGAATTAATCTTAAGGCCTGTAGTAGCATGAATTAACAATTGAAGAAATGTTCAATATTCTTTATTTACTAGGCCACAGATACAAAGGAATCTAACAAAGATAACCTTTTAGACATTTATCCCATCATAATTTTCCATCCACAATACCTAAACTGTTTTTGTTTATGTCACAGCATTAGTTCAATCTGCTATAACAGCATAGAATAGACTAAATGCCTTAAACAACAAAAATAAACTAAATGCCATAAACAACAAAAATACTCACAGTTCTGGAGGCTAGGAGTCTGAGATCTGTGTGGCAACCTGAGTGGATCCTTGGTGAAGGTCAACTTCTTAGTATACAAACATCCATCTACTCACTGCATCCTCATATAGTGAAGAAAGATCTCTTGTCTCTTCCCTGTTTTTAAGGACTTTAATTCCATAATGAGGGCTTTAGCTTTCAAAAGCCCTACCTACAAATGCCGTCATACTGGGGGTTAGAACTTGAACATATAAATTTTGGAGGGATACAAACATGGAATCAATAGCAGTTACACATGAGCAGTCGCTGTATTTGACCCAACAAAACTTGTCACTCATTCTCTGAAACAGGTTTTATGTTTTGCTCTTCTTCTTCCACTATTCACCGTGCTTCAGACCCAGTTTGTAGTACCCTTCTTGGTCTAGGCTCATCCTTTGGTGATTTCCTCTTGTATTATTGCTTTAAATAAATGACAAAAAAACCCAAATCATGTCTCTATATCAGAGATCTCTTATAAATTCCATCCTCATACCTACAATTGCCTACCTGACACCTTTGCTTGAATGTCTCATGCACATCTCAAACATGACACTAAACCTCTGTCTATCCCCGCTCAGTGCTGCACCATCTTTGTATTAATTGTGTTACTCCCATTATTCATAAAATACTTGGAGTTATTCTTGACATGTTTTTTGTTGTACACCCTACATTCTGTAGATGAGCAAATCCTGTTGACCAGATTTCAAGAATACACATATTTGAATCACTTTTTGTGACATATGAATAACACCCTGGTCTGAGTCATCATCATCCCTCCCATTCATTAGTAAAATGGCCTCCGATTTAATGTCTCTGTTTCTATTATTACATCTTCAATCCATTCTTCAGACATAATCCAAAAGGATATGTAGTGAAATATGTTTCAGAACTTGCTCTTTCTCTGTTTAAAGCCCTGAAGTGGCTTCCTTATGTGGTCCTACATAGAGTTACCACATCTTATCTGAGCTTCAGTTACATCTTAAAAAATTGCCTTAGCCTTTTGTATCTTCAAGATATGATCAGAGTTTGTTTCTCCAAGTCATCAAGTGGCACTAACAATGTGAGAACACTTAACTTATATTCTCTTTTTTTTTTTCCCAGTATTTTTATTTTTATTTCTGTATTTCTAATCCATATATTTTACATTTTATTTTATTGTCTCCCTGCATTTTCTTTTTTTTTTTTTTTTATTATACTTTAAGTTCTAGGGTACATGTGCATAACGTGCAGGTTACATATGTATACATGTGCCATGTTGGTGTGCTGCACCCATCAACTCGTCAGCACCCATCAATTCATCATTTATATCAGGTATAACTCCCCAATGCAATCCCTCCCCCCTCCCCCCTCCCCATGATAGGCCCCAGTGTGTGATGTTCCCCTTCCCGAGTCCAAGTGAGCTCATTGTTCAGTTCCCACCTATGAGTGAGAACATGCGGTGTTTGGTTTTCTCTTCTTGTGATAATTTGCTAAGAATGATGGTTTCCAGCTGCATCCATGTCTCTACAAAGGACGCAAACTCATCCTTTTTTATGGCTGCATAGTATTCC